>NW_006409144.1:16108-22739 GCF_000296735.1 Chrysochloris asiatica
ATACTTATATACTGTATATATACAGTATGATATTCTGAGAAAGACAACCCATATTAAATAAGCTGAGTAACTCTTGCCAAGTTGCTATTGTTGCTGTTGTTAAGTGTCATTGAGTCAGTTCTGATTCATAGTGACCCTGTATAGGGTTTCTGAAGAGTGGTTGGTGGGTTTGAACCACCAACCTTGTGATTAGCATTCTAGTGCTTATTGTATAGGACCATACCAGGAACCAGATTAGGTGTTTGGAAAATTTTTACTGCAAAGGGGTTGCATGAGGGAGCTTACTGGTATAAAAAGATTGTTAAGTATTCTGAGACAGGTTATGAACCTATGTTGTTGTTGCTATGTGCTGTCTAATTGGTTCTAATTCATAGCAACCCAAAATTGGGTTTCTAAGGAGTGGTTGGTGATCTAAACTGCTGACTTTGTGATTAACAGTCCAGTGTTCATCCTACACCAGAACTCTTAAATATGTGTTAAATTTCATAGAACTGTAAAAAGAATAAATGCTACTGTGTTGTTGTTGTTAAGTGCCATTGCATCAGTTCCAACTCATAGCAACCCTCTATAGGGTTTCCTAGGAGTGACTGGTGAACTTGAACCACCAACCTTGCAGTTCAAACTGAATTTTCAATCCAGAGCATTAACCTACAGTGACTGTACTGTATATACGTTTTTAAATGTATGTGTGTACATTTTAAAAATGATTAAAAAATTTTTAAGTGATAATAAATGTAAATATGGTAAGAAAAGACACAAATGAGTCTAAGATGAGAGAAGAGAGGATAAAAAATATACCGATGTGATGTTATAGTCCTGGTATAATGTTGTAGCATACACCTTGGAATGTAAGGTTTGAATGGCAATGTCAGCAGTTCAAACCCATCAACTTCTCCTCAGAAACCCTAAACAGGGTTGCTTTGAGTTGGAACTGACTCAACAACACTTAACAAAAATAACAATGTATGTAATGTTCATCAAGAGGAAACTGAAGAGTAAACTTGTAAACATTTGATATCATATTGGCATAGACAAATGAGAGCACTAGGTTATTTATTTTAAATGATTTAATGCTGTTTTTCTGAATATTTACTTCATATGCATATTTTGAAATCCAAAGTTAGATGGGATTATAAAATAAAAAGTGAGTTTCTATTTATTCTTAACTTTGTCCAATATTCAAGAGCTTTAAACACCATACATATAATCACAGATACTAACTACTCATATATATTTATAATGATTACATTATATGTTTTCAGACAGGTTTTATTTAATATATCTTAAGTTTTTGGAAAAGTAATTTATGAAGGAGAAAAAGTGGTAAGAAAATCATGAAAAATAATAAGACAAAGAATTTGCTTCTTGCATATTCACCTTATGATTAGAAACTTCATTTCTCATGGACTGGCAGGTTATATGATGGAGCTCTGGTAGCGTAGTGGTTACGAATCGGGCTGCTAACCTTAAGGTCAGTGGTTTGAAACTACCAGCTGCTCCGCGGGAGAAAGATGAGGCTTTCTACTCCCGTAAAGATTTACACCCTCGGAAACCCTGTACAGGGTCCCTATGGGTCGGAACCGACTCGATGGCACATAACAACAACAACAACAAGACAGAGGTGGGCATGAGGTAAACATTATGCACAGGTTTTGCTGTTTAAGACACTGGACAGATGGTCAGATGCCCTGGATCATCAGGCCAAAGTCCGAGCAAAGGTTTTAAAGGCCCATAGAAGGAGCACTGCTGAAATGTGTGAATGTGGGAATTATCTCTCATATTGTAGAATGAGATACGACAATATTCATAGTCTAGGAAAATTCCCACTTTGGTAGGGTGCTTTCTAAGAGTAAGCATTGTTTCTGGAGAAGTGAGTGCCCTGTACTCATTCTTATAAAATCTGATGGCCCAAAAACCATCCTCAGGTTTTATGACAATCTTCTCCTTCCTCATTACATTATCTCTACAAACGCCCAGGTCCCAAAACCCACTGTCTCCAACCTCCACCTCCCAGTAGTGTGTGCCTGAGTTGATGGGCTGCTGACCCAGCACACAAGGAAGGCAATGAAATCTCTGTTCGTTCTCAGGTAGCTCTTCAGACTTCTCATTCCAGGTTACACATCTTCCATCTTCAGACAAGATGAGGTTACAGTGGGCTGTGTCTGGATCCAGAACCACATTTTCTGTGAAGATAATTATACCTTTAATCCCTTAAGATGATAAAGTGGCTCTGGTCAGAAACATCTATATTTTCTAGAGATATCTTGGGGCCTCTGGGAGATGTTTATGTTTCATCTTCTGTTGTAATCTATAATACTTCCCAAGAGGCCCATATTCAAATCTCCAAAACCTGTGTGTATGTAAAATTACATGGCCAAAGGAACTCTACATATGTGAATTATTTAAGGAAATTGAAATGAGAAGAATATCCTGGATATTCCAGGTGGTTCCAACATAATCATAAGGGTCCTTTTAAGGGGAGACCAGGAGAAAAAAAGTAAAAAAGAGATGTGATTGGGGTACAGATTGAAGTTATGTTCATTGAAGATGGAGGACATCTCTAGTAGCTCGTAAAGGCAAGAACACATCGTCCATGAAATCTTCAAAAGAAACTAAGCCCCTTTAACATCTTGCTTTTAGATTTTCACTCCAGAATGGTTAGATAATAAATATCTGTACAGGGTCACGATGAGTCAAAACCAACTCAAAATCACTTAACAACAGCAACATCTCTATGTTAGATTTTTCATCTCCAGAATTGTTAGGTAATAAATTTCTGTGGTTTAGCACTGAAGTACAAGGCCATTTTGAACCACAAGCCTGGTGGTTCAAACTCACCAGTGGCTACCTGGAACCCCTATACAGAGTCTCTATGAGTTGGAACTAACTTGACAGCACTTAACAACAACAACAACAACTGTATAATAATTGGTCCAGTATAAATAGGAAGCTAATGTATCTGCATTATCACAATTTTCCCTGGAGCTGAGCCTGAGTATAAGGAGTAGAGTTCTCCCTCAGCCATCAGAAAATGACTCACCAGCCTGGAAATATTTTTTCTTCCAGTCTAAAAAAAAAAAAAAAAAATTATAAATTCAGTAAGTATTTGGATTTCCTGGCTGAAATAGTGATTTATTCTTTTGGATACTTATTTTTGCTGATGTTCCAAATCTACTCTGTACTTTGTACTTGACCTAAAATTTCCAGTCACTTCTTATGAAACATATTCTTTACTCTTAACTTTACTGGCTACTAATGGAGTGGCGGGAGTGGGAGGGTTAATGCGCTGGACTGCAAGATTAGCTTGAATCACAAAGTCAGCAGCTCAAGCCCATCAGTTATTCCTCAGAAACCCTATACAGGGTCTCTGTGAGTCAGAATTGACTGGATGGCATTCAACAACAACAATAATGATCACAAACATCTTAATGAGATTTATCTACCCTCTTTTTAAATAGTCAGTAACAAATTGTATTAAGCTGAGATTAGAAGACTAAATTGTGGTAAATAAATAGCCTAGACAGGTTACTAGTTTCAGCAATACACCCATTGGGTGTTGCCAGAAATTTAAGCCTGATTCAGCATAAGATTTGGAACAAGGAATATCATTGCTGATGTCAAATGGATCATGGATGAAAACAGAGATTCCTAGAGAGATTCTTTTTTGTTTTTTATTGACAATGCTGAGACACTTATTTGAACAGAACAAGTGGATACTGTGTGATTTGAAATCAGGAAAGATGTGCTTCGGGGTTGTATGTATCCTTTCATCAGACTATTTAATCTGTATGCTGGGAACATAATTGAAGAAGCTAGACTGTAAATACAGCACCAATTGTGAGAGTGACACAAGACTTGACTATGTTTTGTTGTTGGGTTCTATGAGTGGGAACCAACTTGATGGCATTTAACTACATCGTACCATATGTGTGGTTCCTACCAAATGGGCTACATAAATATCAAATTGACTATGTCTGTGGAAATACAATTTCATCAGCTAAAATAAGGTCAGTGTCCAACCACTGAACAGGCCATCAATTAACTGGTCATATGCAAGTTCACACTGAAGCTGAAAAAAATAAAAACTAATCCACAGGGTTCAAAATATGGCCTTGAATATATCCTATTTAAATTTAGCGATCATCTCAAGAATAGATTTGATGCTTTGAACACCAAATACCAGAGAAGTTGTGGGGTGACAATAAGGACATCATATGTGAGGTACACACATCATGGAATGGCAAACCATTCAAGAAAAAAGGAGCAGCATTTACGTAAGGGGGAAAAAAAGGAAAGGTTGGAAAAGAAGGCTGACTGGAAACAAGAATCACAGGGAGGTAGTGGGATAACTTATGTTAAATGGAGGGGATGGCAGTAGTTTAAAGGAAACGAAGTATATGATGTGCTGATTGTAAAACTGTAAATGTTCACTCAATAAAAAGTAAAAAAAAGAAATGAAGATCAGTTGAAAAACAAAAAGAAAGAAGGCTCTAATGGTTTCTACAAGAGACCCCGAAAACTTGCTTTTAAATGTAGAGAAGCTAAAATTAAAGGAAGAAATTGTGGAGCAAAAGAGCTCAACCAAAAATTTTAAAGGGCAAGTTGAGAAGATAAGGTATAGTATTATGAAAAGATCTGGAGATTGAAAAACAAAATGAAACAATATGCCCAGCTTAAAGAACTGAAGAAAACATTCAAGCTTTGACTGGAAATAATGAAGGATTTTATGGACAAAATTATAAATTTGCAGGAAACATCATTTAAAAAATAGAATAAATGCATAGTGTTAATGTACCAAAAACAATTGATTGATAGTCTAACATTTCAAGAGGTGATATATTGCCAAGAACTGATGGCACTGAAGGAAGAAGTTCAAACTGCACTGGAGGCACTGGTGAAAATAAGAATAGAAACTTAAATGCTTCAACAAACTGATGCAACACTGGAGGTGCTCAACTGTCTATGCCAATAAAATTGAAGATATTTGCCTGACCACCAATTAGAAGAGATTCATATTTGTGCACATTTTAAAGAAAGGTGACCCAACAGAATGTAGAAATTATCTAACAAAATCATTAATGTCACATGCAAGCAAAATTTTGCTAAAGATAAACTTTAAATGGCTGCAACAGTACATTGGCTGAGCTACCAGAAATTTAAGCCAGTCTTAGAAGAAGGTGTGAAAGGAGGAATATTGCTGATCTCTCATGGATCTTGTCTGAAAATAGAGAATACCAGAAATGTATTTACCTGCATTTTATTGGCTATGTAAAGGCATTGGACTATGTAAATCATGACAAATCACTGATAACATTGCAAAGAATGGGAAATCTGGAACACTTAATTGTGTTCATGAGGAACATGACTAAGAGGTAGTCATTCAAACAGAACAAGGGAATACTGAAGGATTTAAAATCAAGGAAGATGTACATCAGGATTGTATCCTTTCACCATACTTATTCAGTCTATCTATTGAGCAAACATGGCATCAGGATTGCAGAAAGTGTCATTAGCAATCTGCAATATTAAGATGATACAACCAGGTTGCTAGAACAAAAGAGGATCTTAAGCACCTACTGATGAAGATCAAAGAATGCAAGTTTCATTATGGATTATATCTTAAAGTAAAGAAAACCAAAATCCTCACAACTATACCAATAAACAATACGACAAATGGAAAAAAATATTGAAGTTGTCAAATATTTCATTTTACTGGATCCATATTCAACACTCATGAAAGCAGTCATCAAGACATGAAATGATGCATTGCATTGTTAAAGAGCAAAGTTGTCACTTTGTGACACTGTGGGATAATGTATTAGATATAAAGGTCAGTTTGAACTACAAAGATGGCAGTTCAAATCCACCAGCTGCTCCTCAGAGACACTAAGCAGTGTTGCTATGAGTCAAAACCGATTCGATGGCACTTAACAACAACAACACTAGTAATTGTATTTTCAATCGTCTCCTGTGCATTTGAAAGCTAAACAGCAAATAAGGAGTACCGAACTATTGACACCTTTGAAATGTGGTGTTGGCAAGGAATACTGAGCCTACAATAAACTAGCAGAAGAAGCAATACAAGTGAGCTAGGATGCTTCTTAGAAGCAACAATGATGAGACTTCTCCCATACTTTGGACATGATATTAGGAGGGACCACTCCCTGGAGAAGGACACCATGGTAAATTAGAGTGAAACAAGTCTGAGACCATCAACTGGATGAACTGACACAGTGACTGCAACAGTGGGCTCTACAATGTTGAGGATTGAGCAGTGTTCTGTTGTACATAAGATAGTTATGAGTTGAAATCTACTCAACGGCAGCTAGCAACAACTAACAATTGATATTGAAACTAACTGGAAAGAGAAGAATTAGGAGTCTACTAAATTTAGAGGAAAAGTCTTTGTCAAAACAACATGGCACACAGAACAAAGAAAGCAGAAACACCACAAAAAAACCCCATAATGGTAGCAATTAATCCATGTTTATTGATACTTACACAGAAGGTAAACAGATTAAATGCACCTGTTGAGATGGAGAGTAGCAGAATGGATAAGAAAACACGATCCTTCGATATACTGTCTATAAGAGACACATCTCACGCACAGAGACAAAAACAGATTAAAAGT
>NW_006409144.1:24401-26129 GCF_000296735.1 Chrysochloris asiatica
TTTCAGTGGATGTTTACAGCTGTTTCTCTTCATTTTGAGTTGTGCCCCATCAGCAATTGAAGGTCCCATGAGCTGTTCTCCCACAGGCTTTACTCCATTCGCATCATCATGGTCAACTCTATTTTGAGGAGGCAGCTCTTCCCCAGTCACATTTTGAGTGCCTTCCACCCTGAGGGACTCATTTTATGGCACTATATCTGACAGTGTTTCTCTGCTATTCATAAGGTTTTCAGGGACTAAATATTTGGAAGTAGTTCGTCACTCCTTCTTCCTAGTCCATCTTTTTCTGGAAGCTCATCTGAAAGCTGTCCACCATGGGTAACCCTGCTGATATTTAAAATACTGGTGGCATAGCTTTCAGAATCACAGCAACTCACAAGCCATCATACTACGACAAACTGACAGATGGCTTGTGGCCCTTTGGTTTTAAGTGTAAACTGTCACTTTCAATTTCAAGAAGATCTGTGCACATGCATAGTAGAACCCTCCAGCAGTTGGGGTGGAGTGTCCATACACTCAGGCATCCCCTCTAGTCACCAGAATGAAGGTGCGCAGGCAGTGAGAGAACAATGAACAGATACCAAAAATCATGTCCACATCTGTATCTTTGTGGTCCTGCCAGGCATTCGTGGCTCTTCTGATCCTTCCCCTGCTTGGTCTCTCCCAAGATGGCAGCTTTGGGAGCATCTGAGCATCTTGAATTAGAAAGTAATGGATTTCTTGATTCTGCTACACATTCTCTTAGCTGTAAGCCTTCCAAGCTTCTAAATATTCCTTTATATGTGGTTCTGAATTCTAGTACCACCCCCTGAGTCTTCTTGGTCTGGTATTCTGTGTTGTTGCTAGTGAGCTCTTCACTGAATGTCTACCTGATCCACCATCTTGTCTTTCTTTTAGGCGTATGTATACTGTCTTATCACTGACAGCAGTGTACTTCAATATAGATCTTGAAATGCTAATTTTGACAATGAATGCATTACCATTGTCTTCACTTCATCACTCTCAGCATAGTAAACCATATAATTGTCCAATTCTAAATGTCCAACACCAGTCTATTTCAGCTCACCAATGCCTAACATTATCAATCTTTATGTATTCCATTTCATTTTTGACAACTTCCATTTTTCCTAGATTAACTTTGTACCCTCCACATTTGGATTATTAATGGATGTTTTAAGCCACTTCTTCTCATTTTGAATTGTGCCCACCAGTAAATGAATGTCTCCAAAGTTTGCTTCATTCATGTTATTATGGTCAACACTACTTGAGGAATCAACTCTTCCCCAGTCATACATTGAGTACATTTCAACATCAGGGGCTCATCTTCTGGCTCTATATTTGACAATGTGCCACTGCTATTCTTAATGCTTTTCATCTTCTGGTACTGCATTTGACAGTGTTCCACTGCTAGTCATTAGCTTTTCACTGGGTAAAATTCAGAAGTATACTGCCTCTCCATCTTCCTGTCGGTCTCAGTCTGGAGGCTCTATTGAAACCTGTCCACCTTGCTGGTATTTAAGATACTGGTAGCATAACTTCTAGCATCACAGTAGCATGAAAGGCACCACAATACAACAAAATGGTGGAAACAAAGAAAGACAATTCAACAGCAACATATTATCAACTATTGAAGCATACTTAAAAATGGAATGAGTCTCACAGCATTATGGTAAGTTAAGGAAACCAAATAATATATAACTGTAACTGTAGGATATGTCCAAGAAAGTA
>NW_006409144.1:26463-30265 GCF_000296735.1 Chrysochloris asiatica
TAATCAAGAAAATTCTTCCATGCTTAGAATAAAGACTTTTACAGTATCAGCCTACTGGTATTCCTAACTAGAGTCCTGGTGTGGCACTGTAGGATAAACACTGGACTGCTAACCACAGTTCAGTACTTCAAACCTACCAGCCACTCCTTGGAAGCCCTATGCATAGTTGTTAAGAGTCAGAACTGACTCGTGGGCATCTGACAACAGCAATATTGACAAATGATGCCTCTTGTGTTTATTCCTTTCTTTTTCTAAATAAAACTTTTTATTTCAAATTGCATTTTAGTTGCTCTTAGTATGTTGTTGTTATTGTTGCTAAGTTTTGGTGAGTTGGTTCAGACTCATAGTAACCCTGTATAAGGTTTCTGAGAAGCAGGTAGTGGGTTTGCAGTCCAATGCTGTGGTTTGTAGTCCAGTGCTTATCCTACAGAGACACACCAGGACTCCTAACTTTGTATAGCATGGAATACATAGATTACAAGCTCCAGAAGACTTATATCCAGACATAAAAAAGAAAACTGGGCATCACTGAGAGATCCTGCCTTCAGTCACATGCAGTGACTGGATGAAGTGATTGTCTGATTTAAGGAAGAGTTGAGTGAATTCAATACATGAGAAGCATAATCTTTGGTGACCAGAAAGGCAACATGTTATTGAAATGTCTAGATAATAGCAATGATAATTTTTGCTTATCTTCTTGGCATACAGGTAAATTCTATTTTTCAACTCCAATTGCACTAGATCGAAGCATATGACTGAGAACTGGCCAGTATAATTAGAAAGGATGCATGCCTTCTACATCTCTGCCATGTAGGTATTTTCAATAACCTCATATGCACCAACAAATATTCTTCTTTGTTGATCTTCATATTTTACTTCTCCTCAAATTTTGACAGTAATGAAAGGACATATAGAAGCTGGAGAGGCTACACAATAAATGGAGTCCAACTGTAGTGACCACATTGGAGTCAGTTTCTAAGAAAATCTTCTTAACTAGGAATATTCACCCATGCACAGGGAATAGACCTCTACCTTGCTAAATTAAGTCACTAAAATTTGGCATTTGTTTGAGAATGTCTACAATTTATAATTCAAGTAAGAATGGTCTTGTACTTATGAAAAAGGAAAAGATATATTCATAAGCATAAAAGAAAAATTCTCACTCTATCTTGATTTCTTTTTACCTGCTTTAATTTATTTATAAGTTCATTGTAAGGCACAGGTGAGAAAAAATTGAAAAGTAATTTAAAATTTATAGTTCTTACTAAGAGTTCTAAAGATTGATGATTAGGTAGTAGTATATATATTTCTCTCACATGCAGTTCTTAACATTATGTTTTACAGAATTTAAGAGAACTTTTAATCAAAGAGTATTATTATGGTCAGAACAATGTCACTTACCAGGGTACAATAATGACATCTGCCAGTCTGCAAATAGAAAAAAAGAAGATGAAACATCCTTAACCTTTCCTGGAGTCTTCCTATCTTTCCCTCTCTTCTCATTACTGGTATTCTGTCACTACATTGTTGTTTATTTATTTCTGTGTCCATTTCCCCCCTTTAAAATATGTGGTCATTCTTTTTTTGAACTTAACGATGATAGTGTCTGGCTGTGTGTGTAGAAAAACAAAAGTCAAGAGAAAAAAACAAGTCAAAATCAAAACAAGGAAGTAAATTAAGAAAAACAAGAATGTAATAATATATGAAGGATGGATAGGTTGAGAAATTATTGTAGAAAGAATAAGTGATGCATAATGGAAAAAAGAAGGAGAAAGGTAGAAGGTAGAAAGGAAGACAGGCAAGCAGACAGGAAGGCAGGCAGGAAGGAAAGAAAAGATGAAGGAAAAAAGGAAGCAAGAAAAAAACAGTGTTAAAAATTTTAAATTGATGAAAAATAAGACAGTTACACAGAAGATAGTAGGAAAGAAAAGAAGGATAAATGAAAGAAAACTAAGGAAAGACATTAAAACAAAAAGGTTTTTTCCCCCTCTTAATCATATCCATCAAAGAATATTCTATTTGGGGACAAACAGTTGTGCACTATCTTTTAGAGACTCTCTCCCACTTACACTCCTACACAGTAAGGAGAGGCAGTAACATCATGCTATGTCTGACTCTTTCTCAAATGGGGCATAGAGCAGGTTTTTTTCTCTTGCTATTTGTTGAATTTGATCTTGTCAAAGAACTTCTAAGACACTTACTATTCTGGAATTGCTTCTCCCGTTCATCTGAAAGGAGATACACACATAAGACTGGAGCTCCAAAGAGATAAAGATAGAGAAGAAAGATATGCATTCTTCTTAGGAGTTTATGTAATTACTGACATCACAATATGGAAGTCATTGCTCCCTTATGAAATTTGGATAAAATGGAGTTCAATCATATGATCCCTAAACACATTGGATTTTCAGCATATAATCAATGTAAGCAGGAAGTTGATTCTTTACATAATGACTACAATATATAAAAACCCTAGAGAAATGCAAAGGAGATCCAGAACAAGGAATAAAATGGAAAGGATGTCAAGAAGCAAGTGAGGATTGTGAAAGGATGAGAAAACCTTACAAATATTTGAACTGTGAAAATAAAATTACCAATATCAGCTTGTAGTTTATCTGGAAAAAAAAAGAATTAAGAAAACTATTTTAATTAAGAGGGACAAAAAAATGCAAAACTCATTGGATATGATCCCACACAATGACAAGAAAGATCATTAAAATAAGAATAATAAAATCTAAAGTCAATTTTCTCTTCCAGAGTACATGCTAAAAAACAAACAAGGAAATATAAAATATATATCATCATTTAAGTGGACAAATAATTTCACAGTTAATATCCAAGTTTCACAGAGAACTACTACTTTTTAGTTTTAGAATACTAGTATGCACAGATATTGTCACCAAAAAGGTGGCCATGCTATACATCATCTGTGCAAGAGACCCTATGATTTATTCAATGTTTCCCATGAGCTAGATGTATGCTAAGAGCTTCATTTAATAAGTCATCTGAATGTTACCAAAATAACTGTGAAGTAGTGTTTCTCAGCTTACAGAAGTGCGATGTGAGGATCACAAGGCTCAATAACATGATGGATTTAAAGCCATGTCTTTTGAACTGCAAAATTGCTAGGCCATGATGACTCCACTCCTGGTGCAGCCAGTATGGGCTTTAGTCACAAGGCAGAGAATATTGGTATCATTTTCAAGGAGACATCAAATATAAAATGAACAAAGAGAATTGTAGATTTTTATACTTGCATGAATACCAAGGATGTAATTATAGGAGTCTTGGTATGGTGCTATGAGATAAAGGATTGGTCAGTTTGAACTTAAAGGTCAGTGGTCCAAACTCACGAGTTGCTCCCTGGGAATCCTTTACAGGGTCGTTATGAGTCAGAACTGATTCAACTGCACTTAATAACATTGTGTTGCTTGTAGCACTGTAGGATTACAGAAGCTTGGTAGTTCAAGCCCACCAACTATTCTGTGAGAAATAGATGTGTCTTTCTGTTCCAGTAAAGATTTCTTGTCTCAGAAACGCTATGTTGTTGTTGTTTGTTGCGGACCATGTAAGACTGGTCAGAGGTTCGAGGCCCTATAGGCCCGAGTGTAACAAATCTAGCCACTTGGCAGTCAATAGCAAATTGTTTTTCATCTTAATATTCAGTTACATATATTAATTTAATACACGGAGCTCTTGATAATCCACAGATAAATGTGATATTTTCCTAAAGCCGAGACTAAGGGTTGCAAGGTTAAGCCTTTCTCCAAAGGATTAACTAAAAATATCTTAGCTACTTCTC
>NW_006409144.1:31697-40149 GCF_000296735.1 Chrysochloris asiatica
ATAAATTTAAAGGGTTCCATATGGCTCTTCTTTAAAGAGTAGATGAACTTTAAAAATTTACATTTATTGTGACTAAAATATTCCAATTCCTCAAAACAGTTTCCTCAAGTCACCCTTGAAATGATATTGGCATCACCACCACCACAGCTGACGCTGACCTTCAGCAGTGCTTTCTCTCTACAGCCATCAGAAATACTTGCGTTAAGAACACCATCACATTCAGCTATCAGTGCAAGTCTGGGAGTAAATTATGATGACGGTGTTGATGAGGAGAGATCATAGCCAGGACATAGAAATTGCAGAATCTACTACAACTGCTTAACATAGAATTTGGATTATATCTAAAGTGAATATGACTCCAAAATTAGTTTAATTTTCTAAATGAAAATATTCTGTTTGGGTATTATTTCTTGTCCTGCAGGGTCATTTGAAAAATAACCCTGCAAGGTATTATCATCCTGGAGAACTCTGTTGCCATTAATTTTAAATTAAGATACAAGACTACAAAATGTTTTTAGGTGTATAGGACTTCCCTGTATAAGGCTTCCATGGAGCAGCTGGTGAATTTGAACCACCAACCTTGTGGCTTGAATCAAATTTGTGGTCAAGTGCTTATCCTACAGTGCAAACAACAGAACAAGATAAGGCCCAGTACTGTACCATTCTCACAATTGTTGATTTGATAGGCCCATCAAAGAAAACTTCCTTCTAGGACTGAAAGTTGAAGGGAACCAGTGAGTCATATGCTTGCTGATGATCACCTGGGTCTACTTGTGAGTGGAATGGGGTGAATATTCTATTGGCACCTGTTGACCTTGAGCTAAAATAAGAGGAAAGGCTGACTGTTTTGAAGTGCAGGAAGGTGTGTGTGAACTCCCAAACTTGCAGCTGGTAGTCATTTGACCTAGCTTGGCTAGCTAGGGTCGTTGAGCTGACTAGAATTTAATCAGATGAATACAAAAATGTTTGATACTCTGAGCAAGTGTCAGTTGCTACAATTTGATGACCTGGACTTTTCTTTATGGATGCAGTTCCTCAAAATTCCAATCAGAATGGAAGTTTCTTTAGATCAAAGGACATGCTTGTCTCAGTGTGGTGGGTTGGTAGGAATGGGCAATTCCTGGTGTGGTGCTGTGGGCTAATGCATCAGACTGCAAAGTCATTTGAACTGCAAGGTTGGCAGTTCAAGATTACCAGCTACTCCTTGGAAACTCTATACAGGGTTGCTATTGGTCGGACCTGACTTGATGGCACTTAATAACAACAATAAGAACATTGCTATAAAGGCATAATGTAGCTGACAACAAATTTTCATGGATGTGCTTAGTTTTAGAACGAGGGTCAAGGGAAAAATCCCCACTGACTAGTTTTTCTCTTTACCAGATGGGTCTGGCAAAAGGGGGTGCAAAATGGTGCTGATAGGATTTTATTATTTCATTGTAATTGTTATAGTATTAATTGTGATTGTCAAAAGTGTAATTACAGATGTATAGTTAAAAGGAGGAAGTAGTTATCTTTTATTTCAGGAGCAGACAATTCCAGGACCATCAAGAAGGAAGAGCATGAGTGGAACTTGGGATCTCTGCCTGAAAAAGAAGCAACAGCAGAGATGGTGGTAGAAGTGGTGACATAGAAAGACAGTGAAGCTGTGGACTCTAGACTCATGGACTGAATAAGGCTGTGTGCCTACATGCTGGAGACTGGCTTCTAGAAATTTAAGTGTGCATCAAATATTTCTGCTATGTTCATTTGTGAAATATAAGACGAAAATGGGGTCAGTGTGTTTTTAGTTAGTTATATCATGTCAAGTGCAAGTATGATGTAACCTAATATATGCATAGTTAGCTCTCTCTTAGGGACATCCAGAAATGATACAGAAGGAGTTAAGAAGGATAAATGAAGATGAGATCAATAAGTATAAAGAGAAAAGAGGAGGATTTGTGAGAAATTCTCCAGATGATCCATCTTCAGGTATAATGGGCACACAAAATTGCTAGACCAGCCATAGATTGTTGATTCACACCCAGGGGTATGTGAGCAGGATAAATTGGGGGGGAAGGGAGAATGAAATCTGTTCCAGGACTGTTGTTGTTGTTGTTGTTAGGTGTCATCGAGTTGGTACCGACTCATAGTGACCCTATGCACAACAGAACGAAACACTGCCCAGTCCTGGGCTAACCTCACAATTGTTGCCATGCTTAAGCCCATTGATGCTGTCACTTTGCCAATCCATCCCACTGGGGGTCTTCCTTTTTATCTCTGACCCTCCATATTACCAAACATGATATCCTTCTCCAGTGACTGGTTCCTCCTGACAACATGTCTGAAGTATGAGAGACGAAGTTTGGTCATCCTGGCCTCCAAGGAGCTCTCCGGCTGCACTTCTTCCAACACATATCTGTTGGTTCTTTTGGCAGCCCATGGCACTCTCAATATTCTCCTCCAACACCATAACTCAAAATCATTAATTCTTCTATGGTCTTCCTTATTCACTGTCCAGCTTTTGCATGCATATGAGGTAATTGAAAATACCCTGGCTTAATAACTTTAAATAAGATTGCAGTCATTAAGATCACGGGCACCATCTGGGCTGGATTGTGAACCATGTGCTAACTGGGGGAGATAAAACAGGAATAAACCTCTTTGTGAGCCAGCCATGAGGCGTGTCTGCCAGTGTCTTACTGGGTTGGGCATCTGATTTAGCAAAATCAAATAAGAAAACCTCACTCTTACTAAAATGAGCACAGATTGGATACTTGAGCATTTGTCAGTATCCACAATGTTTCTCACAACAAGGGTTACCAAGGCTGTAAATCTTTGCAGCAGCAGAAAGCCTCATCTTTTTCCTGTGGAGCAGCTGGTGGGCTTAAACCACTGAATTTATGGTTTGCAGTCTACTGCTTATGTCTAAAGTGGGGCAAATTGAGGAAATAAAGTTTCAAATAGATTGTTATACCCTATAGTTAATGTGTGATGCACTATAGTTATTGTGTGTTTTATGTTATAGCAAGGTGTTCAAAGCTTAGCCATATATTATTTTTATCAAATCCATCCATTTTAAACAGATCAAGATGAGAACTCACCATATTCTATCTATGATTTCTCAGGAAAACATATATAATAAATATTCACGAATGGCAGCAATGGAAGAAATTGATAACTTATCAAAGTTTCAATAGCATTAGTTCACTCATGTGCATTTCTTTCCCAAGATAATGGAGTCTTGGTGTGATGCTGTTGGCTAAGCACTGGACCACAAGTAGGTCACCAGACCTTTAACCTGAGGTGGTGTCTTTAGTTTGAAAGGCAAGGTGGATGGTTCAGTCTCACCAGATGATCCCTAGAAACCCTACATAAGGTCAGTATGAATGGGAAATGACTTCATGGCATGTAAAAACAACAACAGATATGACCAAGATAAAATTGATTAATTTTATTAATGAATTCTTCTTGTTATGTGCATTTTGTAGGTTCTGACTTATAGGGACACTACAGAAAGTTACTGAGACTATAAAATCATTGCAGGAGCAGAAAGTCTCATCTTTCTCTTGTGGGTGGTCTGGTGGACTTGAACCGCTGAATTTGTGGTTTGCATTCCAGTGCTTATGTTAATGGATTAAAGAAAACATTGTCAGTTTGAGTCCAACGAGAGGCACCTCAGATTAAAGGTCTGGCGCTCTACTTCTGATAATTTAGCCAAGGAAAATTCTATGGGGGACACATTTGCGAGGTTATTCCATGTGGGATGCACAGGATTTTTTGATACTTTAATTTAAACATTTCAAAATATATGCATTCAATCTTCAGGTATGTTTTATGGACAATGTTTCTCTCCTCTCTTTCAGAGATTCCAAGTATACATGTTAGAAGTGGATGTGTTATAGCACAGTTCCCCAGTGCTCTTTAGATAGAACAACATGTATTGTTTTACCTATACTTTCCCTTATCTTTATTTTGTCATCTCTAGCAGTTGAGACAACAAAATAATTTTATTTCATCCACTGTATTTATTTTCTTGCAATACTTTAATTTGTTTTCTTTTAGAGTCTGAGTCTCTGCTATGAGTTTCCAACCAATAAACTCCACTGTTTCTACATTTATTTATGTTGAAAATATTATGCAAACTCTTGTATAGCCTTCACTGGATTTCTCTTATTTTGACATCATATATGACTGAAGTCAAATACCAAAATTGAAAAATTAACAATGTCACAACATTGTTCACTAGTCAGTAGGATTTGTAAAGTTTTAACCAAGTAAACACACATTTGTCTACAAGTGTGTAGTTTTATGCAGTTTCATCCTATATATGTTGTAATTGTTGTTAAGTGTCATCAAGTCAGTTCCAAACCACAGTGACCTTATATAAGGAAGGTTTCCAAGGAGTAGCTAGTGGGTGTGAACCACTGACCTGTGGTTTAGCAGACCAGTGTTTATCCTAACAGCCTCACCAGGACTCCTTCCCCTATATCAACTCATGTTAAAATACTTATATTAAGATAGAGCACATAATGGTACTCACAATGTCTTTAGTTTGCGTAAGTAATAGTGTGCTGCATCTTCTCTTGTGCTCAGTCACTATTCAGTCATCCTTAGTGAAGTGACTTGAGTTATCTGATCATATATTTTGTGAAGGTTTTGACAGGGTTATTTGTCTTCCTACTGTTGTAGTGTGTGTGTTTTCTTATATGTAATGACTTATTACAACAAAGGAAAATACTTGTAAATTGTCATTTCTCATTTCACAGAGGAAACATGATAGAGGTCATTAATCTGTAGAGAATTTCCCTTATTTTAAGAATGGACCATGCCATCAAGGCAAGTAATCAAGTCCCTTCACAACAAACCCCCTTCCAAGACTGAAACTCAAAGGGAACACATGAGCAGGTATGTAAGCTTGCTGGTGACTCCATTGGTCTACCAGTGAATGGAAGAGGGGAAAGACCTCAATGAAGAAATGGGCTTAGTTCTACCATGTTCTCTAAGTTTCCATTGACCTGGAGATGAGAGAGAGAAGAGGAAGGGCTGGTTGTTCCAAGGTGTGGTGTGATCTGGGGACTCCTGAGCCCATGAACAAGGGCATAGCCATGGATGGCTAGAACTCAGAGTGAAGTATCTCGGTGATATGAAGTGAGGGGAGACACACAGAATGCCCAAATTTTCAGATTGTACCCTTTTGACATAGCCTTGATGGCTTGATAATCAGAACTCGACTAGAGGAAGATAAAAAAAAAGCTATGTTTGATGAAGGAACTGAGTGTAAATTGCTGCAATTCGATTAACTTGACCTATACTTATGGATGTACTGTCTCAAGGTACCCTATCTAGGGTAAGTGAGGCTATAAATCTTGGCAGGAGCAGAAAGCCTCATCTTTCTCCTGTGGATCGGATAAACTGCTAACTTGTGGTTTGCATTCTGCTGCTTATGGATTAACATAAGCACTGGACTCATAGGGACACTACAGAGTTACCCATGTTGTCAATCTTTGTTTTTAGAAGCAGAAAGTCTCACGTTTCTCCTGCCACTAGGCTGGTGGGCTTGAATTGCTGAACTTGTTTGCAGTCCACTATGCTACGGAGTCCTGGTGTGGCGCTGTGAGTGAATGAGTCAGGCTGCAAAGTTGTTTGAACTGCACGGTCGGTTGTTCAAGCTTACCAGCTGCTCCTTGAAAACCCTATACAGTGTCACTGCAGGTGGAATCTACTCTATAGCACTTAACAACAACAACTTATGCTGCAGAGCCCCCACACTCCCCTCATCAAGGGCTAGGATTTCTTTAGTTCTTTCCTTTATATATATAAAAAGAGTCCCAGCACAGCTCAAATGGATTAAAGGAAAGTTTGCCAGTTTGAGTCCAGCCATAGGCACCTCAGATTAAATAAAGGTGTGGTGACTTACTTCTGAAAAATCTGCCAAAGTAAAGTCTATGGAGGACACTTGTACTCAGACACATTTGAGGAATTATTCTATATGGGATACACTGAGTTTTTTTATTCCTTACATTTAAACATTTCAAGAATTTCTGCATTCAATCTTCAGATACATTTTATGAACAATGTTTTTCTCCTCTCTTTCTGAGGCTCCAAGGACACAGGTTAGAAGTCCATGTATTACCACAGTTCCCCTAATGTTCTGTCTGCTCCTTAATTATAACAACATGTATTTTTTTATCTACACTTTTCCTTTTCTTTATTTTGTCATCTCTATCAGTTGAGACAATAAAATAATTTTATTTCATTCACTGTATTTATTCTGTTGCAAAACCTTGATTTTTTTCTTTTAGAGTCTATGTCCCTGATGGGAGTTTCCATCCAGCAAAGTCTATTTTTATATGCTCACTTACTATTATTTTTTAAAGATCACACAAAGTTTTGTATATTCTTTGCCAGATTTCTCTTAATTTGACATTTTATGACTGTAGCAAGATAGCAAAATGAAAAAAATTGTCCATGTCACAACATTGCTCATTAGACATTGGAATTCATAAAGTTTAGCAATGTAAACACGCAATCATCTTCAACTGTATTGCTTTATACAATTTCATTCTATATACGTTGTAATTGTTGTTAAGTGCCATTGAGCCAGTTCCAAGCCATGGTGATGCTGGATAGAGAAATTTTCCAAGGAGCAGCTGGTGGGTGTGAACCACTGATCTTGTGGTTAACAGGCCAATATTTAACTTAACAGAGCCTCACCAGGAAGCCTTCCCCTGTATTAGTTCATGTTAAAATACTTATATTAAGATAGAGAACACAATAGTACTCATAATGCCTTTATTTTGTATTTTCTACTCCGTAATAGGGTGCTGTATCTTCTCTTATGCTCATTCACTATTTACTTATATTTAGTGAAATGACCTGAGTCATCTGATCAGTTGTTTTGGGAAGGATTTGACAGGGTTATTTGTATTCCTACTGTTGTGGTGAGTGTGTTTTCTTGCATGGATAACTCATTGCAATAAAGGAAAATACTTGAACATTAGAGTTCAATAGCATGTGGAGAATTTCCCTCATTTAAGAACAGGCCATGACATGTTGTAGTTAGTATAATGGAATAATGAAAAGAGAATATAATAGGTAAGGATTAATAAATATTAGGGATAAAAATAGATTCACTAAAGACTGAAACATGACAGAAATAGAGTGATAGGTTGTAATATAATGAGATTGTATCAAAAGTATACAGGAGGAAATGATTTTTAAAATGTCTAAAGAGAATGTGAAAGGAATAGAAAAATGAGGCAATAAGCAGAAATCACTATAACAACATCATATATACAAATAAGTGAATTGTTGTTAAAGTTTACCATTTTCTTTCTGAAGGTGATCTGAAATATAAAGAGAGTAATGAAAGAATCATTAGCATTGGAAGCAAACCAAAAAAGCAAAACATCTTCCTGAAACTTTTCACCAATATATGTATAACTCAGAATATTACAATTATCTTTTTGCATTTTATGTGCAAATATCCAAAAGTGAGAAAAACCACTAAACATAAGGAGAAGCAAAATTATTGATGAAGTAACAATTCAAGCTCATTTACTCTTGGATAAAGCCCTTCACAATGCCCAGTACCAAGGCACTTATACCCTTGCTCTTATTGAATGAAGGCCTGATTTTCATTTTATCTGCAAAAATCTTAAAATGAATAAAACCATTAAACATAAGGATTAAAAAATTACCATTAAAGTAAAAGTTCATGCTCATTTATTGATGGTCAAGTTGCTTTGCAGAGCCCAATACCAAAGCACTCATACCCTTGCTCTTATTGAATGAAGGCCTGATGTTTTCCAAATGACATGCCAGACATTCAGGCAAATATAAAAATTACTTGCCTTCCCTCCATTTAGCTGGAATAAATGTAAATAAATATAGAGAATGAAAAGAAAAATGAAAAATATGTGTCAACTGGGCAAATCACAATTGAAGAAATAAAGTTTCAAAAGATTGCTATGCCCTGTAGCCAATGTGTGTTCTATGTTATGGCAAGGTACTCGAAGTCTAGCCTTCATACATACATATACATATACATATACATATATATATTTATTTTTCCTCTTCAAAATTTTATATGTATTTATTTTTGGTTTACAGTTTGCTTTACTTTAGGGAAAGATTTTCACAGATTTTTTTAGGGGATCAATTTAAAGAAAAGTCTGCCCCATAAATATTTACATGCAGTTTTAGAAATAAAAGGCACTAATAATACCCTTGGAAAAGTTTTGTTTTTTTTAATATCAGTATACTCAGAATAAGTTTTTGTCAGCTTTATACACAGTTTAATATATTACAAAAGTATTAGCTTTAGAAAGTTTCCAATTAAGTATCAAAAGAATCCTATATTCTGGCATAAAGATGAACCATTTTCTATATTTTACCAAAATTAAAATGTACCTGTATTCTAACAATGATAAATGAAATAAAGCACAAACATTATAAAGTATACCTAAAA
>NW_006409144.1:40514-44357 GCF_000296735.1 Chrysochloris asiatica
GTGCCCAGTTGTACAGGGCCACACCAGGACTCCAGGTATATGTATAGAAATACATTTGTATGTATTTTCTAGTTTTTTTGAGGCACAGTTTTCCTATTTCAATAACATGATTCATGTTAAATAGAAGGCTATATGTAGAAAATGGCACTTGGATACCAAAAATATCTAGAGCTTTCTAGATTACTGGCATTTCTATCCCATGTGCCAGCTGACACATAGAAAACATTGAGATGAATAAATACATTAACAAAGATTTCTCCATGTGTAAAGCAGAGATAATGCCATCAACCATACAGAATAATATGTAAGGAATAAGGAATGAATAAACATCAAAGTGCTTTCTTAACTGAAGGACTAAGTTACCTTCACTTCCTTTGGTTAAGTCCTTGTAGGAAGAAATTTGTTGTATTTCAAAAGTGTTGGATTATACAAAAAGTCTGAAATTTAATTCTCATTAAATTGCAATTCAACAGCATTTACCCAAACCCCTTTCACATACTTCTATTATAGCATTTCTCATATTGTATTGGTGTGGCACTGTGGGTTAATGCACCAGACTGCAAAGTCATTTGAACTGCAAGGTGGGTGGTTCAAGCTCACCAACTGCTCCTCGGAAACCCTACACAGGGTCACCATGAGTCAGAACCAACTTGGTGGCACCCAACAACAACATATTGTATTACAAATAATATTTCTCTCAGGAGACTTAGAGCAACTTGATGGTAGAAAATTGCATTAAATTCATCTTTATATCAAATTCATAGCCTTTGGCTAGTTCCTTGTAGAAGTTAGTTCCTTTAGTATACAGTGTTTAATATACATAGAGTGAATGGATCTTTGCTGTGTCCCACAGAGGACAAAGAACGATCACAATTTTGATTAGTTTTATGGCATAGGATCAAAGTATTAGGTAATCTATCAACAAACTGAAAACAGGATTTAAAAAGATTACTTTAAAGTTATCTCTATAAATTAAACCAGTTTTTAAGGTAGACACGTTAATACAGCAAATTGATGATAAGGCAATATGTAGGATTATCAGGACAGTAACATGAAAATGAGATGGAGAAAAAGAGAATCTATTTTCAAATTGCTGTTAAGTGTTGTTGAGTTGGCTCCAACCCATAGCGACCCAACACAGGGTTGCCAAGGAGCAGATAGTGGGCTTGAACCTCCGACTTTGTGGTTTGCAGTTCAGTGCTGATTCTACAGAATCACATCAGAAGTCCAATTTACTGTGTGGTAATTTAGTCAATGATGTTAAATAATGAATGAAGACTAAGCAACTTTTTAAAATAATGAAAACTGTCTTTTTCAAATTCAGATTTTATTAAAATATTATATTAAGATTTTATTATAAATGAGACAACCTATATTGTCTTGTTTTCTGTTTGAGGGGTGAACCACATGAGAGTTTATATTTAAAATCCATAGTTTATATTTAAATGATTATCTGCCCAACTTATTTTGAGGGATAGATATGATGTTTACTAATGATTATATATTCATGTAAAGATATCTGAAACCGTATTAGAATAAAACATGTAGTGACTATTCCAAGACACTACGTAATTCTTAAGATAAAAATACTAACCAGACTTACAACATACTCAAAAAGGATTTTCATAAATACTTATCATAAGAACTAAACCAAACTTTTCCTACCTTTGCCTATATGAATCTAGTTGCATGAGAGACATTCCTTATAAAAGGAAAGGGTGCTAATACTACACAATGACTGTTACGAGAGTCCAAGCAAATGTCATTTTTAAAAGTAGGTAAAAAGCAAACAGTTGGCAAAAAGTTTTTTTGTTATTATTATTACTATTTTTAATGTAGCTATTACTATATAGGAAAGATTTACAATAATTCATGATTGGGTATATGTTATTTGCATATAGTAGTGTTAGGAACTTAGATTAGAATTAATTAACTTGATTATATAGTAGTACATTTTTACATGATTTGACCAAAGCAGTTTGAAAGAAAGCGTTCTAATTAAACATTTGGTGAAATAAGACAAACCCTTTAATTGTTCAAGTGGCAACTTTAAGAATAGTTGTATTCTTCTCTTATGTAAAAAACAATGTTAGCATTTGCATAGCTTTGTAATAGACAAAGACATACTTCTGCAAAGAACTACATTTCCCTTCTCTTATGTATTGTCATGTTTCTATATGTGACACTCACCAAAAAAATGGATATAAAAAGCAAGCTGAAGCATAACATAAGCTGGTTTTACTTTATTATAAATTATTAAATCATAATATGGTTATTAGTTTTCTATGATTAAATTCTGTGGGTTTATGAAAGGAAAAAAGTTTACTGTATTGATATGCCATTTCTGAGGTACAGAATGCTTTAGAAAGTAGTTTAAAAGGAAAAAAAAAAAGCTTAAGAGTTTTGGTATCAACACACCTGGGGACAAAAGGGACATGGAACTTTATAGCACATTTGCTTACTTGTGTACCAATTCTGAAATTGGAAATATAATACTTTTATAATGAGAAAAAAAGAGTAGATACATTGGTTTATGAAGCTAGATCCTGAAATTTGCATGATTCCACAATTTATTCTTTTAAAAGGTGAATGTAATCAGCTACAAGTTTGTACTAATCTTAGGTACTTGAGGCCATACCTAGCTTGTGTGACATGAAGGTACTTCACATTTAAAGATATTATTTTCAAAATATTTTACAATCTAACTTAAAAGCTGATATTCTTATAAGGGAGGTCATGTTAGCTCACTTGACTAGTAAAAGGACACACAAGTTTAGAGAACTTGTCCTCTCTTCAGGCTTCTTTTTTCTCTGTAAGTTCTCCAAATCACAGTGCCAATCATTTAATTAATACAAAAGTTCATAATTTTCTAAGGTCATGTTTAATGTTGGTTAACTCCTACTTTGCATCTTATCTAGAATGTGATATATGAACTTTGGTACAGGAAAAAAAATTCCTACTATAAATTAATCTTTTTATTTAAAAAAGTAGTTTAAAAAAGACCAAAACACAAAACACCATGCAAACATACAGTTTTGCAGCAAATTTTTAAGTAATTCTAATATAAGGCACTTCCATTCATTTGAAATAAAGTTTCATAAAAAGTTGTCCTTTTTTTTCTGATGTAATTAAGTCTTCATAAATTATACAGTAACAATAGTACTTCAAGTAAAATTTTAATAAATATCCAATTTGGGGATAATTACCTTAAATATCTTTACCTTTGAATGGAATGAAGGATGGTTATGGAGTTCTGTGCAAGCTAATCTGAAAGGATGGTACTCGTGGTCTGTTTTAGGTTTAGAGAATTGATAACGTTTTATTTTGTTCAAGAATCTTGAACTTTTCCAAAGGAAGATTGCTTAAGACAGTTGGTAGAATGTGTTCTGATGTGCCTTTAGGTAATATGTTGTTGTTGTTAAGTACCGTGAAGTCGGTTCCGAGTTATATTGACCCTGAACAGGGTTTCTGAGGCTGCAAATCTTTATGGGAGCAGAAAGCCTCATCATTCTCCTGTGGAACCGCTGGTAGTTTCGAACTGCCGACATTGAAGTTAGAAGCCCAATTCATAACCACTATACTATGTTGTTGTTGTCAGGTGCCATCGAGTTGGAACAGACTCATAGCAGAAGGAAACAATGTCTGATCCTGGGCCAACCTCACTACTGCTGCCACACTTGATGCCATCAATGATACCACCTGGCCGATCCATCTCGTTGGGGATCTTCCTCTTTTTCTCTGACCTTCCACATTACCCAGCATGACACCCTTCTCCAGCGACTGTTCCCTCCTGACAATATGTCCAAAGTATGAGAGACGAGCTTAGCCATCCTGGCCTCCAAG
>NW_006409144.1:45836-56685 GCF_000296735.1 Chrysochloris asiatica
TCTCTACGCTGGAGAGCAAGTTTCAGAGTCTCCTCTGACATCCATTTTGACCTTTTCTCTTCGTTCTTGTCTTCTTAATGACTTTTTGCAGCATAACTACGCTATGTTACTTGCTTCTAAATTCTTCACCAAGCATGTGGCATTGGTCCATCTTCTAGTTGCTCTGTGTTCTATTTGTAGGCAAGTTTTCATTTTTCTTTTTAAGCTTGCTATTTCCTTTTCCAGTTCAATGATCTGCTTTTTTTGCCTCCATAGGGTTCCCAAAGGCATAACTGTGTTCACATAGTGTTTCCCGACTCCTAATGTTTGATTTAGATGGTCCTGCTAGAGTACAACTGTTGCTTTTTTCCAAAAGATTCCTTGATTTGAGTTTCATAGACATTATACTGGTACAAAAATAAAAAATGGTTGGAACAGCATCCATTGTAAGTCGTCAAGTCTGTTCTGTTAGGTCAAAACAGGAGGCTTCAAAGTGCTTTGAACAAAGAAAAGTATGTTTTCCTGGCACAAAAATTTTGTGCCTAAACATGCTAATCCATTAATTTCTTCATTTAGGATCCAAAGGAAACCTGTGGAAGCTGATGTTAATGTGCATTTGTAGGTTGCTGCACAGCCCACCACAGCGCAATTGGTCGGCATTGCCCTTTCCCCCTCATTCGGTAACGTCTTAAGCCTTTTCTCAGGTGATGACAGTTGTGTTTGCAGAGGCTGGACAAGTAAGGCAGAGTACAGCTCAGCCGAGTTGAGTCGTAGGAACAGGGTTGGAGAAGGGGTGTATGTGGGACCCCCGATAGTCCCTTTCTTTATTAAGATGGCGGGCTTGAGCCAGCAAAGTCTACCATCCTGGAACTCTAGGAGGCTTCGTTCACCTTCACCAACATGGTGGCCACAATCCGGCCCCCTCCCGCCCAAGCGAAAAGGGAGTAAGACTACAAGTGTCTCTTTGGCTGCAGTGTTCGGAGCAATTAAAAGAAAGAGTTGTTTCCCCCTCCGGTTGCTATGAAGCTCCCGCAAGGCCGCAACTAGCAACAGGTCCTTGAACAGTTCAAATGGATCAAACGAAACATTGACAGTATGAGTCTAACCAGAGGCACCTCATTCAGCCAAGGAAAACTCGATGGGGGACTCTTGCACTTAGATACATTTGAGAAATTATTCTAAGTAGGATGCACTGGATTTTTTTATTCTGTCGTTGAAACATTTCACAAATTTATGCATTCAATTCAGCTATGTTTTATGAACAGTGTTTCTCTTCTCTCTTTCAGAGACTTGAAGTACACGTGTTATAACACAGTTCCCCCTGATGTTGTTTCTGCTCTTTATTTTGTCATATGCAACAGTTGAGACAATCAAATAGTTTTATTTCATCCACTGTGTTTATTCTTTTGTCCTCTTAGAGTCTTTGTCTCTGCTATGAGTTTCCATCCAGAAAAATCTATTTTTATATGTTTATTATATTTCAAAAATGTTACAATAAGACTTGTATATCCATCACCAGATTTTTCTTATTTTAATATTGTGTATGACTGAACCAATATACTAAAACAGAAAAATTGACAATGTCACATTCTTCACTAGATAATGGAATTCATAAAATTTTAACCATGGAAACACACATTCTTCTGCAACTGTATAGACTTACATAATTTCTTTCTAGATATTTTGTCATTGTTGTTAAGTGCCATCCAGTCCGTTCTAAACCACAGTGACCCTGTATAAGGAAGGTTTATAAGAAGGAATGGTGGGTGTGACCTGCTGACCTTGTAGTAAGCAGAACAGTGTTTATCCTAATAAAGCTACACCAGGACTGCTTCCTCTATATCAATTCATGTTAAAATAATTATATTAAGATAGAAAACCACAATGGTACTCACAATGTCTTTAATTTGTATTTCCTAGTCAGTAATGATGTGGTGATGTGGGTTAATGCGTTGGACTGTAAAGTCAGTTTGAATTGCAAGTCGGTGGTTCAAATTAACCAGCTGCTCCCCAGAAAATCCTATACAGGGTCGCTATGAGTCAGAAACGACTAGACAGCACTTAACAACAACAACAACAAGTCAGTAATAGTGTGCTGCATCTTTTCTTGTGCTCATTCACTATTCATTTTTTGTGAATGATCTGAGTCATCCGATTGCATGTTTTGGGAAGTTTTTGATAGGGTTATGTCTTCCTAATATTGTGGTGTGAGTGACTTCTTACATATAAAGACTGATAACACTAAGGAGCTCTGGTAGTGTAGTGGTTATGAATCGGGCTGCAAACTGCAAGGTCAACAGTTCGAAACTACCAGCTGTTCTGCGGGAGAAAGATGAGGCTTTCTGCTCCTGTAAAGATTTACAGCCTTGGAAACCCTGTGCAGGGTTGTTATGAGTCGGAACTGACTCCACGGCACACAACAATAACAACACTAAGGAAAAATACGTGTGAATTGTCCTTCCTTGTTTTATTATTTCCCAAAGAAAGTACAATAGAGTTTAATAACATGTAGAGAAATTCCCTCATTTGAGAGTGGGCCAGAAGAAGTTGTTGTTAGCATAATGGAAGGATGAAAAGAGAACATAATAGATAAGGATTAAGAAAGATTAGGAAGAAAATAGATTCACTGAGGAGAGAAACAAGAAAGGATAGAAATAGAGTGCGATGTTGAAATATAATGAAATAGATCAGAAGTATAACATAGGAAATTATATTTTAAATGACTAAAGAGAATGCTAAAGGAATAGAAAAAAAGGAAATTAGCAGAAATCACTATAATAACATCGTACAATATAAAGTGTTAAATTTTACCATTTTCTTTCTGAAGGAGATCTGAAATACAAAGAGAGTAATGTAAGAGTCCTTAGCACCAGAGAAAAACAAAGAAACAAAATCTTCCTAAAAACTTTTTACAAATGTTTGTATAACCCATTTTTTGTTGTTGTTGTTAAGTGCCGTCAAGTCAGTTCCGACCCATAGTGACCCTGAACAGGGTTTCCGAGGCTGTAAATCTTTACAGGAGCAGAAAGCCTCATTAGAATCTTACAATTATTTTTTTTCATGTTCTCTGCAAAAATCGAAAAATGGGAAAAATTATTAAAAATAAAGATAAACACAATTACCAATGAATTAACAGTTTGAAGCTCACTTATTTAAGGACAAAGCCCTTTGTACAACATAATGCCAAGGCACCCATACCCTGGCTCTGAATGAATGAAAGCTGATCTTTTCAAATGACATGCCATATATTCATACAAATATAAAACCATATTTGCCTTCTTGCCATTTGACTATAATTCAAGAATATAAATGAAAGAAAGATTTGGATAAAACAAGAATTAAAAAACTATGTCAAAATTCGAGACAAATCTTAAGTGGCACTGTAGGCTAATGCGCTAGACTGCAAAGTCTTTTGAGCTGCATGGTCAGTGGTTCAAGATCACCAGTTGCTTCTTGGAAACCCTATACAGGGTCACTATGGGTCGGAACCAACTCGATGGCACTTAAAACAAAACATATTCGGCTAATTTGCCCTACACTGTAGCCATTATCTATCTGTTCTATGTAATGACAAGGTTCTTGAAAACTTAGACTTCATATTGTATTGATATGGTGAATTTCTCACCTTGATCCACTTACATCTATGCATTATAAGTGGATCAAGGTGAGAAATTCACCATAATATATCTCTATTTTCTCAGAAAAACAAATTGAATAAATATTCACAAATGGAAGCAATGGAGGAAATTTACAAATTAACAGATTAAAGTTTTAATAGCTTCCGTTCACTAATGTAAATTAAGTTTCATAGTTAATGGAGTCTTCGTGTTGTCCTGTAGGGTAAGTAGTGGACTTCAAGGTCTGTTTGAATTGCAAGGTAGGTGTTTCAATCTCACCAGCCACTTTTCAAAAGCCCTATAAGGGTTTGTTATGGTTGGAACCAATTTTGAGTGTCGGATGACACTCAAAAACAACATGAATTAGAAAGGACTTGATGGCACTTAAATACAACAACACATAAGACCATAATACCATTACTTTCATCCTATCAAGGACTTCTTGTTGTTAAGTGCAGTTGAGCCGATTCAGACACATAGCAACCCTACATTGGGTTACCAATGCTGTAAATCATTGGCAGGAGTATAAACACTCATCTTTCTCCTCCTAATGGGCTGCTGGGCTTGTGGTTTGCTGTCCAGTGCTTATGCTACAGAGCCACCACACTCCCCATGTCAAGGACTAAGTTTTCTTTAATTATCCAGTTTCATTCATCCACAGTATTTATTAAGATGCAAGCCATTATTTTTCCCTTTTAGAGTCTGTGTCTCTGCTATGAGATTCCTTACAGCAAAGTCTATTGTTTTATATGTTTATTGATTATATTTAAAAAATTTAATACAAAGGTTTCATATTCTTCACCAGACTTATCTTCTTTTATGTGACTGTAACAAATTATCAAAATCTAAAAATTGACTATGTCACATTTTTCACTAGGCAGTGGAATTTGTAAAGTTTTAGTTAATGTAAACACACATCTGTGGGCAAGACTGTAGTTTTATACAGTTTCTTCCAAAAATGTAATTGCTGTTAAGTTCCATCAACTCAGTCCCAACACCTAGTGATCCTGTATAGAGAGGGTTTCCCAGAAATACTGGTGTGTGTGGACTGCTGACCTGGCAGTTAGCATGCCAATGTATATCCTAACAGAGCTGTACCAGGATATTATCCCAAACTTCAATTCATGTTAAAAACTTTATAGTAAGATACAGAACACAATTATTTCCATTTTGCCTTTAATTTGTATTTTTAAGACTACTGCTTATTCACTATTCATTCATTTTTAGTGAATGCTCTGAGTCATCTGATTATATGTTTTGGGAAGCTTGTTATAGGGTTATTTGTCTTCCTACTACTGTGGTGTGAGTGTTTTCTTCGGTGTAATGACTGATATCATTAAGGAAAAATACTTGTTTCTCATTTATCATTTTCCAAACAAAGTACAAGAGAATTCAATAACATGTAGAGAAATTACCTCATTTAAGAGTGGGCTGGAAGGAGTTTTTGTTAGCATAGTAGAAGGATGAAAAGACAGTATAATAGATAAGTATTAAGAAAGATTAGGAAAAAAATAGATTGCTTAAGGAGAGAAATAGAATGAGATGTTGTAATATAATGACATAGTTCAGAAATATAATGGAGGAAATTATTTTCAAAATGTCTAAAGAGACATCTATCTAAAAGGGAATAGTTTTCAAATTTGGAGTCCATGTCTCTGCTATGAGTTTGCATCCATCAAAGATTTATGTATTTATAGATTATATTAAAAATTTTGACACAAAAGCTTGAGTATTCTGATCCAGGCTGGCCTTCTATTGACATTTTATGTGACTAAAATGATCAAATCTAAAACTTGACTACATCACAACAATTTTCACTAGACGGTGGGCTTCGTACCATTTTAAATATGTAAACACACATTCAGTGATACATTGTATTTCTATGCAGTTTCTTCCAAAATATATAGCCTTTGCTGTTAAGTGCCATTGACACAGGTCCAAATTCCAGTGGTTCTCTGTAGAGAGAGCTTGTCAAGAGTACAGGTGGGTTAGAACCACTGACCTTGTGTTTAGCAGGCCAGTGTAAATCCTCCCAAAGCAGCATGAGGACTCCTAGCCACATTTTCATTCATGTTGCCATTTGTATATTGAGAGAGAGAATGCAATAGTTTCCTTTATGCCTTTGATTGGCCTTTCCTGCTCAGTATTGGTGTCTGCATCTTCTTTTGTGCTTATTCACGATTCTTTCACTTTTAGTGAAACATCTGAGTTAACTGATTCTATGTTTTGGGAAGTTTTTGATCCGTGTATGAGTCTTCCTACTATTGTGGTGTGAGTATTTTCTTCTGTGTAATGACTGACGTCACTAAGGGAAAATACTGGTGAAACGCTGTTTCTGATTTCTCATTTCCCAAAGGACACAAGAGAGTCCAATAACATGTAGAGAAATTCTCTCATTTAAGAGTGCGTTGGAAGGAATTGTTGTTAGCAGAGTGCAAAGATGAAATGAGAATATGATAAATAAGGATTTAGAAAGATTATGAAACAAATCGATTCACTGAGGAATAAAACAAGATAGGAGTGAAATAGAATAAGAATTTGTATATATAATGAAATAGATCAGAAGTAACATGGAGGAAATTATATTCCAAATGTCTACAGAGAATGCAAAAAGAATAGAAAAAGAGTCAAGAATCAGAAATGACTCTAACAACATTATATAATACAAACAGGAGAACTGGGGTTAAACTTTACCATTTTCTTTCTGAAGGCAATCTGAAATACCAAGAGAGTAATGGAAGAATCATCAGCACCAGAGCCCAACAAAGACGAAAATAACTTCTTACAAGTTTTTCACCACTGCACCTATAACCCATGAAGAAACTTACCAGATTCTGTTTTCAAGTGCTCTGAAAAATTCAAGAATGGGAAAAAATAATTAAAATGAAAGATAAACAAAATTACCAATGAATTCACAGTTTGATGCTCACTTACTTAAGGATAAAGCCCTTTGCAATGAGTAGTAGCAAGGTACCCATCCTCTGGCTCTGAATGAATGAAGGCTGATCTTTTTCAAATGTCATGCCAAGCATTCAAGCAAATATAAGGCATTCAAGCAAATATAAAACCATACTAGCCTTACCTGCAACTTGAGTATCATACAAGTATATAAACATAAGAAACATTTGGAGATAAATAGGAAAAAAAAAAAAACCTTTGCCAAAACTGGGGCAAATCATAATCAAAGAAATGTATTTTCAGCTGATTTGCCATACCCTGTTGCCTTTGTTCTATGTAATGACAAGGTTCTTAAAGTCTGGTTTCCCTATTGTGTTGATCACATTTATCTGTTTTCAGTGGATCAAGATGAGAAACTGATCACATTCTATCTTTATTTTCAAAGGAATATAAAGTTAATAAATATTCACGAATGGAAGAAATTTACTAATAATATATCAAAGGTCAAATAGCTTTGGTTCACTCATGTCAATTCCTTTTCCTTGTTAATAGTGACTTATTGTTGCTCTGTAAGGTAAGCAGTGGACTGCAAGGTCCGTTTGAATCAGCTGCTGGTCAAACACCTTGTATTGGTTGCTTGTGCGGGAACACGTTCGAAGGCACACAACAACAACAACAACAAGGACAAAAAGAACATGAGTCTGAAAGCAGTTGATGGCACTTAAAAAAACAACAGAGAAGTCTCTGATTATATTACTTTTATCACATCAAAGACTTCCTGTTGTTATGTGTATTGAAGTTGGTTCCCACACATAGTGATCCTACTTAGTGTAACCTATGTTACAAATCATTGGCAGTAGCCTAAATCTTGATCTCTTTGCGTTGGTGGGTTTGTGTTTGTTGTCCAGTGCTTATGCTACAGAGCCACCACAATCACCACCATATCAAGGACTACATTTTTAAAATTATCTCGTTTAGTTCAACAATATTTTTTTAGTTGCAAAACGTTATTTTTTCCTTTTTGAGTTTGTGTTGGTTATGATTTTCCACCCAGCAAAACCTATTGTTTTATAAGTTCATTGATTATATGTAAATTTTTTGCTACAAAGCTTGAATACTCTACATCAGACCAGACTTCTTTTGACATTTTATATGACTGCAACAAAATCTATAGATAGTTTCTCAAGAGTACTTGTGTGTGTGGACCACTGACTTTGTGTTTGCAGACCCGTGTGTATCCTCTCAAAGCCACATCAGGACTCCTTCCCACATTTTAATTCATGTTGAAATTTTTATATTAAGATAGAGTTCATAGTGGTTCCCAGAATGCCTTTGATTTGTGTTTTCTAGTTAGTAATAGTGTGCTGCCTCTTCTCTTAGCCCTTATTCACGATTCATTCATTTTTAGTGAATATTTTGAGTCATCTCATTCTGTGTTTGGAAGATTTTGGTCGGCTTATTGTCTTCCTTCTGTTGTGGTGTGAGAGTTTTCTGGCATGTAATGACTGACGTCACTAAGGAAAATTACTTGTGAGTTGCTGTTTCTCATTTTCCAAAGGAATCTCGGAGAGTTCCATACCATGTAGAGAAATTCCCTCATTTAAGAGTGAGCCAGAAGGAGTTGTTGTTTGCATAGAGGAATAGTGAAAGGAGAATCTCATGGACAAAGTTAAAGAAAGGTTAGGGGAAAGGAAAACAAAAAAAAAAAAGTTGACTGAGGAAAGAAATAAGAAAGCACAGAAATAGAGTGAGATAATGTCATATAATGAAATACTTCAGAAATATAATGGAGGAAATTATAATGAAAATGTTTACAGAGAATGTGAAAGGAATAGCCAAAGGAGGCAATAAGTGGAAATCACTATAACAACATCATATCATACAAATACTTGAATTGGTGTTTAACTGTACCATATTCTTTCTGAAGGACACCTAAAATTCAAAGAGAATAACGTAAGAGTTCTTAGAACCAGAGCTAAACAAAGAAGCAAAATATCTTTCAAAAATTTTTTCACCAATTTATGTATAACTCATTAGAACCATACCATGATGTTTTTTCACATCCTCTGAAAAATACAAAAATGGAAAAAATTGTTAAAAATAAAGCTCATAACATTTTGATGCTCACTTAATCATGGACAAAGCCCCTTATAGAGCACAATACCAAGACAACTATAACCTGGCTTTGTATGAAGGACGGCAGATGGTTTTCAAATGATATATCATGCATTCATTCAAACAGAAAACCCTCCTTGCCTTCGGTCCACATGACAAGAATGCAAGTATATAAATATAAGAAAGATTAGGATATAAATAGGCAAAGAAAAACGGTATCTACGTTAGGGGCAAACCACAATTGAAGACATGAATTTTCAACTAATTTGCACTACCCTGTAGCCATTGTCTGCTGTATGTAATGACATACATTGAAGCCTTGACTTTATATTGTCAATATCAATGGTGCTGTGGGCTAATGCTTCAAACTGCAAAAGACATTTGAACTCAAGGTCGATGGTTCAAGCTCACCACAAACACTCCACAGGGTTGATAATGGTTGGTTTCGACTCAACAACACTTAACAAACACAAGAACATGTATTGTAAGTGAATCAAAAGGAGAAACTCACCATATTCTATTTTCCAAGGAAAAACAAATTTAATAAATCTTCAGGAATGGAAGCAATGGAGGAAATTTACATATAGTGTATCAAAGTTTTAATAGCTTCGGTTCACACATGTCAATTCCTTTTCCTAGTTAATGGAGTCTTCCTTTAGCACTGTTGGATAAACAGTGGACTCCAATAAGAGTAAGACTTTGTAATACAATGAAGTAGATCAGAAGTTGTTGTTAGGTCCTATTAAGTTGGTACCAACACATAGCGACCTAATGCACAGCAAAATGAAACACTGCCCAATCCTAAGCCAACGTCACTATTGTTGCCTCGCTTAAGTCCATCGATGCTGCCACTTGGCTAATCCATCTCATTGGGGGTCTTCCTCTTTTTCTCTTACCCTCACTTTACTAAACATGATATCCTTCTCCAGTGACTGTTCCCTCCTGACAATATGTCCGAAGTAAGAGAGAATAAGTTTGGCCATCTTGGCCTCTAAGGAGCACTCTGACTGCACTTCTTCCAAAATGGATCTATTGGTTCTTTTGGCAGTCCATGGAACTTTTAATAATCTCTTGCAACACCATAACTCAAAAGCATCAATTCTTCTACGGTTTTCCTTATTCACTGTCCAGCTTTCGCATGTATATGAGGTTATTGAAAATACGATGGCTTGGGTCAGGCACACCTTAGTGCTCAAGTTGACTTTTTGCTCTTCAACACTTTAAAAGGTCTTGTGCAGCAGATTTGCCAAATGCAATACGTTGTTTGATTTTTTGACTGCTGTTTCCGTGAGTGTTGATAGTTGATCCAAGAAGAATGAAGTCCTTGACAATTTTAATCTTTTTTCCATTGATAAAAATGTTGTTTATTGGTCCAGTGGTTAAGATTTTTGTTTTCTTGATATTGGGATGTAATCCATACCTAAGGCTGTGCTCTTTGTGCTTCAACAGTAGTTGTTTTAATTCCACTTCACGTTCAGCAAGTAAGGTTGTATCATCTGCATATCTCAGGTTGTTAATGAGTTTCCACCAATCCTGATGCCATGTTTTTCTTCATATAACCCAGCTTCTTGGATTGTTTGCCTAGCATACAGGTTGAATAAGTATGATGAAAGGAAACTTATTCACAATATGGTGAAAGAATACATACATATTCACATTGTCACATATACTTTTTTTTTTCATATTCTATTGTGAATTATATATTTTACACGAGAGAACTTTAGTTTTACATTCATTCCATAGTATATCGTTCCATTGCCAAGGTTCCAATCCCCTCCATGCATCATCAACTGACCAAATGGTATACCCTATAAACCTTCACCCTACACTCTCTCCCCACCCCCAATTCTTCAGGGCCCAGTCCCTCTCCCTCTTTGGATCCAAAGTCCCCAGCTGCTTCATCACTCCGCATCATCGTCTCTGCCTCCATCTCGGGCCTCGCTGCTTCTCTGGGTAGGGTTCTGCTCTCAGATCTACTCCGTTGATGGTCCCAGAGACCTCCGCTCCTAGACTGGAGAGTTAGTCACTCCCTTCCTTGCTACAAAACATCTACCTTTACATTTCCAACCCTCACAATCAGTCCTGATAACAATCACTCACTATTGTATCACAAGTGACCCTTCTGCATTTCATTTCATCAGCTCCGCCTAGACAGATTGGATAGTATTCACTGGAGATTCTGCCTTCCTCCATGCCCCCTAGCTCTAGGTTCCCTCTTGAAAGCTTGTAAGCCAGTCACT
>NW_006409144.1:58251-59004 GCF_000296735.1 Chrysochloris asiatica
CTCCTTCAGTATCATTGGCTCTTGATCATATGTTACCTCTTGAAACAATTGAACATTAACCATTTCCTTTTGGTACAATGGCTCTGTGTATTCCTTCTATCTTGTCTGGGTGCCTTCTGCACCATTCAATAATTTGCCCAGTAAATCTTTCAATAATGAAAGTCGAGACTTGAATTTTTCCTTCAGTTCCCCCAGCTTGAGAAATGCTGACCGTGGTCTTCCTTTTTAATTTTCTGATCTCAGATCTTTGCACATTTTGTTATAATATTTGGCTTCATCTTCTCAAGAAGAATCAAGAAATCCATTGTTTTCTAATTCATTATGTTGAACTGCCCCCAGAGCTGCCATCTTGGGAGAGTCCAATTGGGGAAAGGATCAGAACAGCCACAAACACCTGATAGAAATGCACAGATACAGGTGTGGAAAATTGTTTTTTTTTTTTTGTATTTGTTCATTGGTCTCTTGCTGTCTGCGCTCCTCCATTCTGGTGACTAGAGGGGATGCCCCATCTCTTCCCCCTGGAAGAGTGAATGGATACCCCATCTCTTCCCCCTGGAGGGTTCTACTATGCATGCAAACAGATCTCCTTGAAATTCAACATCACACCTCTTAAAACCAAATGGCCACCACTCGTCTGTCAGTTTGTCATACTGTGGTGGCTTGTGAGGTGATGTGATTCTGAAAGCTATGCCACCAGTATTTTAAATACCAGCAGGGTCACCCATGGTGGACAGGTTTCAGATGAGCTTCCAG
>NW_006409144.1:59283-60004 GCF_000296735.1 Chrysochloris asiatica
ATCCATTGAAAATTGGAACATGGAATGTACAAAGTATGAATCTGGGAAAATTGGAAGTTGTCAAAAATGAAATGGAATGCATAAACATCAATATCATAGGCATTAGTGAGCTGAAATGGATGGGTATTGGCCATTTTGAATTTGATGACCACATGGTTTACTATGCCAGGAATGAGAAATTGAAGAAGAATGGTGCTGCATTAATTGTCCAAAAGAACATATCCAGATCAGTCACGAGGTACAACGTTGTCTGTGATAGGATAATACACCTACAGGGAAGGCCAGTTAATACCACTATTATTCATATTTACGCACCAACCACTAAAGCCAGTGAAGATGAAGTAGAACCATTCTATCAACTTCTTCAATCTGAAATTGATCAAACATGTAATTAAGATGTATTGATCATTACTGGTGATTTGAATGCAAAAGTTGGGAGCAAAGAGGAAGGATCAATAGTTGGAAAATATGACCTTGATGATAGAAATGATGTTGGGAAGCACATAATAGAATTCTAAAAACCAGTGATTTGTTCATTTCAAATGCCTTCTTTAGACAGCATGAGAGATGACTATACACATGGACCTCACCAGATGGAATACATAGAAATCAAATTGACTACAGCTGTGGAAAGAGAAGATGGAAAAGCTCCATATCATCAGTGAAAACAAGGCCAGGGGAAGACTGTGGAATAGACCATCAATTACTCATATGCAAATTC
>NW_006409144.1:60479-65317 GCF_000296735.1 Chrysochloris asiatica
AGACACTAAAACTTGCTCTCCAGCATAGAGATGCTAAAGCAAATGGAAGAAATGAGGAGGTCCAAGAGCTGAACAGAAAATTTCAAAGATCAGCTTAAGAAGATCAGAAAAGAATACGGAAAGGAGGCATGAAGCAGAAAGCACTATACCAACATAATATAATAAGAATGCAAGAACTGGTGTTCAACTTTTTCATTTTCTTTTTGAAGGAGAACCATAGTACAAAGAGAATAATGTAAGAATCATTAGCACCAGAGTAAAATAAAGAAGCAAAGTAGCTTCCTAGAACATTTTCACCAACGTATGTATAAATCATTAGAAACTTACCATAATGTATTTTCATGTTCTCTGAAAATACAAGAATGGGAAAAAAATAATTAAAAATAAAGTTAAAATTACCAATGAATTCACAGTTTGATGCTCACTTACTTAAAGTCAAAACCTTTGCAATGAGTAATAGCAAGGTACCCATACTCTGGCTTTGAATGAATGAAGGCTGATCTTTTTCAAATGACATGCCAGTTATTCATGCAAATACAAAACTGTTCTTACCTTCCCAAAATTAGACTATAATTCAAGTATATAAACATAAGAGAGATTTGAAGATAAATAGGAAGCAAAAAGTATGTTAAAATTGGGGGCAAAACATAATTGAAGAAATATCTTTTCAGCTAATTTGCCATATCCTGTTGCCATTGTTCTATGTAATGACAAAGTTCTTGAAGCCTGGTTTTGGTATTGTTATTATTATATCTATCCACTTTCAGTGGATCAAGATAAGAAACTGACCATATTCTCTCTGTTTTCCCAGGAAAACAAATATAGTAAATATTCATGAAAGGAAGCAATGAAATAAATTTACAAATAATGTTTCAATGTTTTAATTGCTTATGTTCACTAATGTCAATTCCTTTTCCTTCATAATAGAGTTCACGGTAGCCCTGTAAGGTAAGCAGTGGACTGCACAATTAGTTTTGAAGTGGCTGCTCATCAAACACCTTATATTTGGTCATTATGGGCTGGAACAGACTCCACAGCACACAACAACAACAACACGAGTTGGAAAGCACTTGATGGCTTTTGTAAAACAACAACTTAGAAGGCCATGATTATGTTGTTTTCATCATATCAAGGACTTCCTGTTGTTATGTGTGGTCCAGTGGGGCCCCACACATAGCCACCCTTTATAGGCATACAAATGCTATATTCATTGGCATAAATCCTGATCTCTCACCAGTGGTGGGTTTGTGATTTACTGTCCAGTACTGGACAGTGAATAAGGAGGATCGTAGAAGAATTGATGCCTTTGAGTTGTGGTGTTGGAGGAGAATACTGAAAGTGCCATGGACTGCCAAAAGAACCAATAGATCTGTTTTGGAAGAAGGGCAGCCAGAGTGCTCCTTGGAGGCCAGGATGGCTAAGCTTCATCTCTCCTACTTTGGACATATTGTCCGGAGGAAACAATCGTTGGAGAAGGATGTCATGCTGGGTAGGGTGGAGGGTCAGAGAAAAAGAGGAAGACCCCCAACGAGATGGATCAGCCAGGTGGCATCATTGATGGACTCAAATGTGCCAGCGGTAGTGAGGTTGGCCCAAGATCGAACATTGTTTCGTTCTGCTGTGCATGGGGTCGCTATGAGTCGGTTGCGACTCGATGGCACCTGACGACAACAACAACTTATGCTACAGAGCCACCCCACTCCCCTTGTCAAAAACTAGGTTTTCTTTCATTTTCTCATTTAGTTCATCCACAATATTCATTAAGTTGCAAAATTTTACTATTCCCATTTAGAGTCTGTGTCTCTGCTATGAGTTTGCATCCAGCAAAGTTTTATGTGTTTATTGATTATATTTCAAAATTTTGACACAAAAGCTTGAATATTCTGAAGCAGACTTGCCTTCTTCTGACATTTTATATGACTGCAACAAATTATCAAAATCTATACTCTCAAGAGTACTGACTGGTGTATGTGGACTACTGAATTTGTGTTTGCAGGACCCCTTCCAACATTGTAATTCATGATGAAATTTTTAAGATAGAGAACATAGTGATTCCCATTATGCCTTTGTTTTGCGTTTCCTAGTCAGTAATAGTATGTTGCCTCTTCTCTGACCTCTTATTCACAATTCATTTATTTTTAGTGAATGATCTGAGTCATCTGATTCTATGTTTTTGGTAGAATTTGGTTGGCTTATTTGTCTTCCTTCTATTGTGGTGTGAGGGTGTTCTTGCGTGTAAGGACAGATGTCACTAAGGAAAATTACTTGTGAATTGCAGTTTTTCATTTTTCAAAGGTAGCACAGAGAGTTCCATACCACGTAGAGAAATTCCCTCATTTAAGAGTGAGCCAGAAGGACCCTGTACAGGGTATCTGAGGCTGTAACTCTTTATAGGAGCAGAAAGCCTCATCTTTCTCCCATGGAGCAGCTGGTAGTTTCGAACTGCTGACCCTGAGGATAACAGCCCGATTTGTAACCACTACTCTACCAGAGCTCTTTAAAGAAAGATTGGGTGGTGGTGGTGGTGGTGGGGGAGGTTGACAGAGAGAGAAATAAGAATGAACAGAAATAAAGTGAGATGTTGTCATATAATGAAATAATTCAAAAATACTATGGAGGAAATTATAATGAAAATGTTTGCAGAGAATGTGAAAGGAATAGCAAAAAGAGGCAATAAATGGAAATCACTATAACAACATCATATCTTACAAATACTTGAATTGGTGTTTCACTTTACCATTTTCTTTCTGAAGGACACCTGAAATACAAAGAGAATAATGTAAGAGTCCTTAGAACCTGAGCTAAACAAAGAAGCAAAATATCTTTAAAAAACATTTTAACCAATATATGTACAACTCATTAGAACCTTACCATGATATTCTTTCATGTTCTCTGAAAAAATCAAAAATGGGAAAACTGGTTAAAAATAAAGTTCATAATATTTTGATGCTCACTTAATCATGGACAAAGCCCGTTATAGAGCACAATACCAAGAGACCCATAACCTGCCTTTGAATGAAGGAAGGCTGATGTTTTTCAAATGACATGTCATTCATTCATTCAAATAGAAAACCCTCTTTGTCTTCTGTCCACATGAACTTGAATCCAAGTACATAAATATAAGAAAGATTAGCATATGAATAAGAAAAGAAAAATGATGTCTAAATTGGGGGCAAACCACAATTGAAAAATGAATTTTCAACTAATTTGCACTACCTTGTAGCCATTGTCTGTTTTATGTAATGACAAGGTTCTTGAAGCCTTGATTTTATATTGTCAATATCAATGGTGCTGTGGGCTAATGTTTCAAACTGCAAAGGCATTTGAACTCAAGGTCGATGGTTCAAGCTCGCCACAAACACTTCACAGGGTTGATACGGGTCAGTTTTGACTCTACAGCACTTAACAAACACAAGAGCATGGAGCATGTATTGTAAGTGGATCAAAATGAGATACTCACCATATTTTATTTTCCAAGGAAAAGCAAATTTACTAAATCTTCAGGAATGGAAACAATGGAGGAAATTTACAAATAATGTATAAAAGTTTTGATAGCTTCGGTTCACTCATTTTAGTTCCTTTTTCCTAGTTAATGGGGTTTTCCTTTAGTACTGTAGGATAAACCGTGGACTCCCATAAGAGTAATACTTTGTAATATAATGAAATAGATAAAAAGTTGTTGTTGTTAGGTGCCATCAAGTAGGTACCAACCCATAGTGACCTTATGCACAGCAGAATGAAACACTGCCTGATCCTGGGCCAAATTCACTACTGTTGCCATGCTTGAGTCCATCGATGCTGTCAGTTGGCTAATCCATCTTGTTGGGGGTCTTCTTCTTTTTCTCTGACCCTCCACCTTACCAAACACGATATCCTTCTCCAGTGACTGGTCCCTCCTGACAATATGTCCAAAGGATGAGAAATGAAGTTTGGCCATCTTGGCCTCCAAGGAGCACTCTGGCAGCACTGCTTCCAAAACGGATCTATTGGTTCTTTTGGCAGCCCATGGCACTTTCAGTATTCTCCTCCAACACCATAACTTACAAGAATACAACCCTGTCACACACCTTTTTTAATTTTAAAACATTCAGTCTTCCCATGTTCTGTTTGAACAACTGCTTCTGGTTCCAGATGCAGATTCCTCATGATCACAATTAAGTGTTCCGGAATACTCATATTTCACAATGTTGTCCATAGCTTGTCATGATACACACAATCGAAAGCCTTTGTGTACTTAATAAAGATGTTTACCTATCTTTCTGATATTCTCTGCTTTCAGCCAAGATCCATCGGACATCAGCAATGATATCCCTTGTTCCATGGCCTCTTCTGAATCCGGCTTGAACCTATGGAAGTTCTCTGTCAATGTATGATTGTAGCTGTTTCTGTATTACCTTTAGTAAAACTTTACTCTCTTGAGATATGAAAGAGATTGTCTGATGATTTCCGCATTCCATTGGGTCACCTTTCTTTGGAATGGGCACAAATATGGACCTCTTCCAATCAGTCAACAAGATAGTTGTCTTCCAAATTTCTTGGCAGGAATGGGTGAGTGCCTCCTGAGCTGTCTCACTTTCTTGAAATATTTCAATTTTTATTCCATCAATTCCTGGTGTCTTGTTCTTGGCCAATTCCTACAATGAACTTTGGACTTCCTCCTTCAGTATCATTACTTCTTGATCATATGCTACCTCTTGAAACTGTTGAACATTAATCATTTCCTTTTGGTACAATGATTCTGTGTATTCCTTCCACCTTGTCTGGATGCTTTCTGCATCATTCAATAATTTGTCCAGAGAATCTTTCCATAATGAAAGTTGAGGCTTGAATTTTTTCTT
>NW_006409144.1:65417-76636 GCF_000296735.1 Chrysochloris asiatica
TCCCCCAGCTTGAGAAATGCTGAGCATGTTCTTTCTTTTTGATTTTCTGATGCCAGATCTTTGCACATTTTGTTGTAATATTTGGCTTTATCATCTCAAGCAGAATCAAGAAAACCATTGTTTTCTAATTCAAGCCATTGAGCTGCCCCTGGAGCCGCCATCTTGGGAGAGTCCAAGTGGGGGAAGGATCAGAACAGCCACAAACACCTGATAGGAATGCACAGATGCAGGTGTGGAAATTTGTTATTTTGGTATCTGTTCATTGGTCTCTCTCTATCTGTGTACCTCCATTCTGGTGACTAGAGGCAATGCCTGAGTGAATGGATACCCCATCCCCTCTCCCTGAAGGGTTCTACTATGCATGCAAACAGATCTCCTTGAAATTGAACATCACAGTTCCTCTTAAAACCAAAGGGTCACCACTCATCTGTCAGTTTGTCATACTGTGGTGGCTTGTGAGGTGATGTGATTCTGAAAGCTATGCCACCAGTATTTTAAATACCAGCAGGATCATCCATGGTGGACAGGTTTCAGATGAGCTTCCAGACAAAGACAGATTAGGTAGAAAGAATGACAAACTAGTTCTGAATATTTAGTCACTGACAACCTTATGAATAGCAGAGAAACACTGTCAGATATAGTACCGGAAAATGAGTCCCTCAGTTTGGAAGACACTCAAAATGCAACTGTGGAGGAACTGCCACCACAAAGTAGAGTTGGCCATGATAATGTTAGTGGATAAAAGCCCATGGGAGAACAGTCCACGGGACCTTTATTTGCTGATGGGGCACAATTCAAAATGAAGAGAAACAGCTGTAAACATCCATTGAAAATTGGAAAGTGGAATGTACAAAGTATGAATCTGGAAAAATTGGAAGTTGTCAAAAATGAAATGGAACACATAAACATTGATATCTTAGGCATTAGTGAGCAGCAATTGACTGGTGTTGGCCATTTAGAATCTGATGACCACATGGTTTACTATGTCGGGAATGACAGTTTGAAGAGGAATGGTGTTGCATTCATTGTCAAAAAGAACATATCCAGATCAGTCATGAGGTACAATGTTGTCTGTGATAGGATAATACCCATGCACCTACACGCAAGCCCAGTTAATACCACTATTATTCGAATTTACCACCAACCACTAAAACCAGTGAGGATGAAATAGAAGAATTCTACCAACTTCTTCGATTTGAAATTAATCAAAAATGTAATCAAGATGTATTGATCGTTACTGGTGATTTGAATGCAAAGGTTGGGAACAAAGAGGAAGGATCAGTAGTTGGAAAATATGACCTTGGTGATAGAAATGATGGTGGAGAATGCATGATAGAATTCTGTAAAACCAGTGATTTGTTCATTTCAAATAACTTTTTTAGACAGCATAAGTGATGACTATTCACATGGACCTCCCAAGATGGAATACATAGAAATCAAATTGACTACATCTGTGGAAAGAGAAGATGGAAAAGCTCCATATCATCAGTGAAAACAAGGCCAGAGGAAGACTTTGGAGCAGACCATCAATTACTCATATGCAAATTCAAACTGAAGCTGAAGAAAATGAAAACAAGTACACAAGAGCCAAAATCTGACCTTGAATATATTCCAACTGAATTTAGAGATCATCTGAAGAACAGATTTGATACACTAAACACTAAAAACTGAAGACCAGAAGAATTGTGGGATGACACCAAGAACATTGTATATGAAGAAAGCAAAAAGTCATTGAGAAGACAAGAATGAAGGAAAGGTCAAATGGATGTCATGAAGAGACAATGAAACTTGCTCTTCAGTGTAGAGATGCTAAAGCAAATGGAAGAAATGAGGAGGTCCAAGAGATGAACAGAAAATTTCAAAGATCACCTTGAGAAGATCAGAAGTATTGTTGAGTAAATTGTATTGCAAATATCTAAATAGAACGTGAAAAGAATACGGAAAGGAGGCATGAAGCAGAAAGCACTATACCAACATGATATAATAAAAACATAAGAACTGGTGTTAAACTTTACCATTTTCTTTTTAAAAGGAGACCAGTAATACAAAGAGAGTAATATAAGAATCATTAGCACCAGAGAAAACAAAGAAGCAAAGTAATTTCCTAGAACATTTTCACCAATGTATGTATAAACCATTAGAAACTTACCAGAATATATTTTCATGTTCTCTGAAAATACCAGAATGGGAAAAAATAATTACACATAAAGTTAAAATTACCAATGAATTCACAGTTTGACACTTACTTAAGGACAAAGCCCTGTGCAATGAGTAATAGCAAGGTACCCATACTCTGGCTCTGAATGAACGAAGGCTGATCATTTTCACACGACAGGGCAGTTATTCATGCAAATACAGTACTATTCTTGCCTTACCAAAATTTGACTATAATTCAAGTATATAAACATAAGAAACATTTGGGAATAAATAGGAAATAAAAGGTATATTAAAATTGGGGGCAAATCATAATTGAAGAAATATATTTTAATCTAATTTGCCATAGCTTGTTGCCATTGTTTGTTTAATGTAATGACAAAGTTTTTGAAGGCTGGTCTTGGTATTGTTTTTATGACATCAATTCATTTTCAGTGGATCAAGATAGGAAACTCACCATATTCTATCTTTATTTTCCCAGGAAAACAAATATAATAAATATTCATGAAAGGAAGCAATGAAAGAAATTTACACATAATGTTTCAATGTTTTAATAGCTTCCGTTCACTCATTTCCTTCTTAATAGAATTTTCCTATAGCGCTGTAGGGAAAGCAGTGGACTGCACTATCACTTTGAAGTAGCTGCTCATTAAACACTTTCTATTCGGTCACTATGGCCCGAACAGATTCCACAGCACACGACAACAACAACATGAGTTGGAAAGCACTTGATGGCTCTTAAAAAACAACAACCGAGAAGGCCATGATTATGTTGTTTTCATCACATCAAGGACTTCCTGTTGTTATGTGAGGTCCAGTGGGGCCCCACACTAGCCACCCTTTATTGGCATGCAGATGCTGTAAATCATTGGCAGGAGCATAAATCCTGATCTGTCACCAGTGCATGGGATGGGGGGTTTGTGATTTACTGTCCAGTATTTATGCTACAGAGCCACCCAGCTCCCCTTGTCAAAGACTAGGTTTTCTTTCATTGTCTCATTGACTTCATCCACAATATTCATTAAGTAGCAAAATTTGACTTTTCCCGTTTAGAGTCCGTATCTTTGCTAGGAGTTTGCATCCAGCAAAGTTTTATGTTTTATATTTAAAAAGGTTGACACAAAGTCTTGAATATTCTGAAGCAGACTTGCCTTCTTTTGACATTGTATGTGACTGTAAAAATTAACAAAATCTAAAAATTGCCTATGTCACAACAATTTTTACTAGACAATGGAATTCATACATTTTTAAATATGTAAACACACATTAAGTGATAACTTTGTATTTTTATGCAGTTTCTTTCAAAAAGTATAACCTTTTCTGTTAAATGCCATCGACTGAGGTCCAAATCCCAGTGGTCCTCTCTAGAGAGAGCTTCTCAAGAGTACAGGTGGCTTCGAACCACTGTCCTTGTTTTTAGCAGGCCAGTGTAAATCTTCCCAAAGCAGCATCAGGACTCCTAGCCACAGTTTAAATCATGTTGCAATTTGTATATTGAGATAGAGAACACAATAGTTCCCTTTTTGCCTTTGATTTGCCTTTCCTGCTCAATACTGGTGTCTGCATCTTCTTTTGTGCTTATTCACTATTCTTTCACTTTTAGTGAAACATCTGAGTTGACTGATTCTATGTTTTGGGAAGGTTTTGATAGGTGTATGAGTCTTCCTACTACTGTGGTGTGAGTATTTTCTTCCACATCATTACTATTATATCTAAGGAAAAATGCTCATGAAATGCTGTTTCTCATTTCTCATTTCCCAGATGACAAACAAGAGAGTACAATAACATGTAGAGAAAGATCCTCATTATAGGGTGCGACAGAAGGAGTGGTTGTTAGTATAGTAGAAGGATGAAAAAAAATAAGATAAATTAGTATTTAGAAAGATTATTTAAAAAATAGAGTCATTGAGGAGAAAAGTAAGAAAGGAGAGAAATAGAATAAGAATATACAAGATAAGGAAATAGATCAGAAGTATAAGAGAGTAAATCATATTCCAAATGTCTAAATAGAATGTGAAAGGAATACGGAAAGGAGGCATGAAGCAGAAAGCACTATACCAACATTATATAATAAAAACATAAGAACTGGTGTTAAACTTTACCATTTTCTTTTTGAAGGAGATCAGTAATAGAGTAATGTAAGAATCATTAGCACCAGAGCAAAACAAAGAGGCAAAGTAGTTTCCTGGAACATTTTCACCAACTATGCATAAATCATTAGAAACTTACCATAATCTATTTTCATGTTCTCTGAAAATACAAGAATGGGAAAAAATAATTACAAATAAAGGTACAATTACCAATGAATCCACAGTTTGACACTTATTTCAGGACAAAGCCCATTGCAATGAGTAGTAGCAAGGTACCCATACTATGGCTCTGAATGAATGAAGGCTGATCTTTTTCAAATGACATGCCAGTTATTCATGCAAATACAATACTATTCTTGCCTTACCAAATTTGACTATAATTCAAGTATATAAACATAAGAAAGATTTGGAGAGAAATAGGAAATAAAAAGTATGTCAAAATTGGGGGCAAATCATAATTGAAGAAATATTGTTGTTGTTGTTATGTACCATGGAGTAGGTTCTGACTCATAGCGACCCTGTACAGGGTTTCCGAGGCTGTAAATCTTTACGGGAGCAGAAAGCCTCCTCTTTCTCCCGCGGAACAGCTGGTAGTTTCAAACCGCTGACCTTGCAGCCCGCAGCCCGATTCGTAACCACTACGATATTTTCAGCTAATTTGCCATTGTTTGTTCTATGTAATGACAAAGTTCTTGGTCTTGGTGTTGTTCTTAAGACACTATCCATTTTCAGTGGTTCAAGATAAGAAACTCACAATATTCTATCTGTATTTCCCCAAGAAAACAAATTTAATAAATATTCACGAAAGGAAGCAATGAAAGTAATTTACAAAGAATGATTCAAAGTTTTAACAGCTTCCATTCACTCATGTCAATTCCTTTTCCTTCTTAATAGAGTTTTCCCGTAGCACTGTAGGGTAAGCAGTGGACTGCATGATCAGTTTGAAGTAGCTGATCATCAAACACCTTATATTCGGTCACTATGGGCCAGAACAGACCCCATAGCACACAACAACAACAACAACAACAACACGAGTTGGAAAGCACATGACGGCTCTTAAAAAAAAAAAAAAACAACCAAGAAGGCCATGATTATGTTGTTTTCATCACATCAAGGACTTTGTGTTGTTATATGTGCGGCCCAGTGGGGTCCCACACATAGCCACCCTTTATTGGCATACAAATGTTGGAAATCATTGGCAGTAGCATAAATCCTGATCTCGTCACCTGTGCATGGGATGGTGGGTTTGTGATTTACTGTCCAGTATTATCGGAGCTCTGGTAGCATAGTGGTTCCGATTCAGGCTGCGAACCTCAAGGTCAGCAGTTTGGAATTTCCAGGTGCTCCGCAGGAGAAAGATGAGGCTTTCTGTTCCCGTAAAGATTTACAGCCTCGGAAACCCTGTTCAGGGATGGTATGGGTCGGAACTGACTTGAGGGCACTTAACAACAACATTATCAGAGTCCTGGTGTCTGTGGGTTAATGCGCCACACTGCAAAGCCGTTTGAACTGAAAAGTTGGCAGTTGAAGCTCAGCAGCTGCTCCTCAGAAACCTTATTCAGTGTCGCTATGTGTCGGAATCGACTCGACGGCACTTAACAACAACAACTTATGCTACAGAGCCACCCAACTCGCCTTATCAAGGACTAGGTTTTCTTTAATTATCTCATTTAGTTCATTCACAGTATTTATTAAGTTGCAAAATTTTAGTTTTCCTATTAAGAGTCCATATAGCATAGTGGTTACGAATCGGGCTGCGAACCTTTAGGTCAGCGGTTCGAAACTATCAGCCTCTCCGCGGGAGAAAGATGAGGCTTTCTACTCTCGTAAAGATTTACACCCTCGGAAACCCTGTACAGGGTCGCTATGGGTCGGAACCGACTCAACGGCACTTAACAACAACAACAACAACATCTCTGATATGCGTTTGATTCCAGCAAAGTTTTATGTGTTTATTGATTATATTTCAAAATTTTGACACACAAGCTTGAATATTCTGAACCAGACTTGCCTTCTTTTGACATTTTATATGACTGCAACAAATTGTCAAAATCTTGAAATGGTTTCTCAAGAGTACTGGTGTGTGGAACATTGAATTAGTGTTTGCAGGCCCGTGTGTATCCTCCCAAAGCCGCATCAGGACTCCTTCCCACATTTTAATTCATGTTGAAATTTTTATATTAAGATAGAGAACACAGTGGTTCCCATAAGGCCTTTGGTTAGAGTTTCCTAGTCAGTAATTGTGTGCTGCCTCTTCTCTTAGCTCTTATTCAGGATTCAGTCCTTTTAGTGAATGATCTGAATTATCTGATTCTATGTTTCTTATAGATTTTGGTTGGCTTATTTGTCTTCATTCTACTAAAGTGTGAGAGTGTTCTTGTGTGTAATGACGGATGTCACTAAGGACAATGACTTGTGAATTGCTGTTTCTCATTTTCCAAATGAAGCACAGAGAGTTCCATACCCTGTGGAGACATTCTTTCATTTAAGAGTAAGCCAGAAAGAGCTGTTTGCATAGAGGAAGAATCAAAGAAGAATATCATAGGCAAAGTTAAAGAAAGATTAGGGGAACACACAAAAGACTGACAGAGGAGCGAAATAAGAACGGACAGAAATAGAGTGCGATGTTGTCATATAATGAAATACTTCAGAAATATAATGGAGGAAATTATAATGAATATGTTTACAGAGAATGTGAAAGGAATAGCAAAAGGAGGAAATAAGCAGAAATCAATAAAACAACATCATATCATAAAAATACTTGAATTGGTGTTTCACTTTACCATTTTCTTTCTGAAGGTCACCTGAAATACAAACAGAATAATGTAGAGTCCTTAGAACTAGAGCTAAATAAAGAAGCAAAATATCTTTGTAAAAAAGTTTCACCAATTTATGTATAACTCATTAGAATCTTACCATGATATTTTTTCATGTTTTCTGAAAAGTCCAAAAATGGGGAAAATGTTTAAAAATAAAGATGATAACATTTTGATGCTCACATTATTACAGAAAAAGCCCATTAGAGAGCACAGTATCAAGACAACCATAACCTGACTATGAATGAAAGAAGACCGATATTTTTCAAATGACATATCATGCATTTATTGAAATAGAAAACCCTCCTTGCCTACCATCCACATGATGAGAATCCAAGTATATAAATATAAGAAAGATTAGGATATACATAGGCAAAGAAACACCATGTCTAAATTGGGGCAAACCACAATTGACTAAATGAATTTTCAACTAATTTGCATTATTCTGTAGTCATTGTCTGTTTTATGTAATGACAAGGTTCTTGAAGCCTTGACTTTATATTGTCGATATCATTGGCACTGTGGTCTAATGCTTCAAACTGCAAAGGTATTTGAACTCCAGGTTGATGGTACAAACTCACCAAAACACTCCAATGGGTCGATGTGGGTCAGTTTCGACTCTACAGTACTTACCAACCACAAGAACATGTATTGTAAATGGATCAAAATGAGAAACTCACTGTAATCTATTTTCCAAGGAAAAACAAATTTAACAAATGCTCAGATATGGAAATAATTAAGGAAATTTACAAATAATGTATCAAAGTTTTAATAGCTTCTGATCACTAATATCAATTCCTTTTCCTAGTTAATGGAGTCTTCTTTTAGCACTGTGGGATAAAAAGTGGACTACAAAAAGAGTAAGACTTTGTAATATAATGATATACAACAGAAGTATTTGGGTGTAAATCATATTCTAAATGTCTAAATAGAATGTGAAAGGAATACGGAAAGGAGGCATGAAGTAGAAAGCACTATACCAATATCATATAATAAAACCACAAGAACAGATGTTAAATTTTAACCACTTTCTTTTTGAAGGGGACCAGTAATACAAAGAGAGTACTGTAAGAATTATTAGCACCAGAGCAAAACAAAGAAGCAAAATAGCTTCCTATAATCTTTTCATCAGGTATGTATAAATCATTAGAAACTTACCGTAATATATTTTCATGGTCTCTGAAAATACAAAAATAGGAAAAATTAATTAAAAATAAAGATAAATAAAATTACCAAGGAATTCACAATTTGACGCTCAGTTACTTAAGGACAAAGCCCTTTGCAATGAGTAGCAGTACCCATACTATGGCTCTGAATGAATGAAGGCTGATCTTTTTCAAATGTCATGCCAGTTATTCATACAAATACAAAACTGTTCTTGCCTTCCCAAAGTTTGACTATAATTCAAGTATATAAACATAAGAAAGATTTGGGGATAAATAGAAAATAAAAAGCATTTCAAAATTTGGGGCAAATCATTATTGAAGAAATATGTTTTCAGCTAATTTGCCATATCGTGTTGCCATTGTTTGTTCTGTGTAATGGCAAAGTTCTTGAAGCCTGGTCTTGGTATTGTTTTTATGACACCTATCCGTTTTCAGTGGTCAAGATAAGAAATTCATCATATTCTATCTTTATTTTCCCAGGACAACAAATATAATAAATACTCATGAAAGGAAGCAATATAAGAAATTTACAAATAATGTTTCAAAATTTTAAAAGCTTCTGTTAACTCCTGTCAATTACTTTTCCTTCTTAATAGAGTTTTCCTGTAGCACTGAAGGGTAAGCAGTGGACTGCATAACCAGTTTGAAACAGCTGCTCATCAAAAACCTTAAATTCGGTCACTATGGGTTGGAACAGACTCCACAGCACACAACAAAAACAATATGAGTTGGAAAGAACTTGATGGCACTTAAAAAGCAACAACAAAGAAAGACATGATTATGTTGTTTTCATCACATCAAGGACTTCCTGTTATTATGTGCGGTCCAGTGGGGCACCACACATAGCCACCCTATATTAGCATACAAATGCTGTAAATCATTAGCAGGAGCATCAATCCTGATCTGTCACCAGTGCATGGGATGGTGGGTTTGTGATTTACTGTCCAGTACTTATGTTATAGAGCCATCCCACTCCCTTTGTTGAAGACTATGTTTGCATTGTCTCTTTGAGTTCATCCACAGTATTTATTAAGTTGCAAAATTTTCCTTTTCCCATTTAGAGTCTGTCCAAATCCAAATCCCAGTGGTCCTCTAGAGAGAGCTTCTCAAGAGTACAGGTAGGTTCGAACCACTGACCTTGTGTTTAGCAGGACAGTGTAATTCCTCCCAAAGCAGCACCGGGACTCCTACCCACATTTGAATTCATATTGAAATTTGTATATTGAGATAGAGCATACAATAGTTCCCTTTATGCCTTTGATTGGTGTTTCCTGGTCAGTACTTTTGTCTACATCTACTTTTGTGCTTATTCACTATTCTTTCACTTTTAGTGAAATATCTGAGTTAACTGATTGTATGTTTTGGGAAGTTTTTGATCGGTGTATGAGTCTTCCTACTATTGTGGTGTGAGTATTTTCTTCCGTGTAATGACTGATGTCACTAAGGGAAAATACTGGTGAAATGCTGTTTCTCATTTCTCATTTACCAAAGGACACAAGAGAGTCCAATAACATGGAGAGAAAGCCTCTCATTTATGAGTGCGCCAGAAGTGGTTGTTGTTAGCATAGTGGAAAGATGAAATGAAAATATGATAAATAAGGATTTAGAAAGATTATGAAACAAATAGATTCACTGAGGAGTAAAACAAGATAGGAGTGAAAAAGAATAAGAATTTGTAATATAATGAAATAGATCAGAAGTATAATGGAGGAAACAATATTCCAAATGTTTACAGAGAATGCGAAAAAATAGAAAAAGAGGCAAGAAGCAGAAATCACTCTAACAACATTATATACTGCAAACAGGAGAACAGGTGTTCAACTTTACCATTTTCTTTGTGAAGGCGATCTGTAATACAAAGAGATTAATGTAAGGTTCATTAGCCCCTGAGCAAAACAAAGAAGAAAATAATTTCCTAGAAGCTTTTCACCAATGTATGTATAACTCATTAGAAACTTACCGTAATCTGTTTTCAGACCCTTATGTAATGTATGTAATGTAAGTAATGTAAGAATTATTAGCACAGGAGCCAAACAAAGAATAAAATAACTTCCAAGAAGCTTTTCACCAATGTATGTATAACTCATTAGAAACTTACCAGAATCTGCTTTCAAGTTCTCTAAAAATTTCAAGAATCAGAAAAAATAATGAAAAAATAAAGTTAACAAAATTACCAATGAATTCACAGTTTGATTCTCACTTACTTAAGGACAAAACCCTTTGCAATGAGTAGAGGCAAGGGACCCAAACCCTGGCTCTGAATGAATGAAGGCTGATCGTTTTCAAATGTCATGACAGGCATTCAGGCAAATATAAAAGTATACTAGCCTTCTCTGCAATTGGAGTATCATACAAGTATATAAACATAAGAAACATTTGGAGATAAATAGGGAAAAAAAAAACAAACATATGTCAAGAGAACAAACAAGATGGTAGATGGGGTGGAAGTCCAGTAAGGAGCTCCATCAACAGCAACACAGAATACTGGACCAAGCAGGCTCAGGGAATGGTCCCAGAACTCTGAACCACATATAAAGGAATACTTAGAATTTTGGAAGGCTTATAGCTAAGGGAATTTGTAGCAGAAGCAAGAAATCCATTGTTTTCTAATTCAAGATGCTCAGTTGCTCCAGAGCCACCATCTTGGGTGAGACCAAGCAGGGGAAGGATCAGAGCAGCCATGGATGCCTGACAGAACTGTGCTAATAAAGGTGTGAACATTCCTTTCTTTTGGTATCTGTTCATTGGTCCCTTGATGTCTGTGCACTTCCATTCTGGTGATTATAGGGGTGCCTGAGCTAGTGCCTGAGCTAGCCCCACCCTTGGAGGATTCTACTAAAATGCACGCAGATCTCCTCGAAATTTAAAGAGATAGTTACCATCTAAAACCAAACAGCCACAGCTAGCCCTGAACTGTTTATAACTAGAAAAAAGGCCTGAACAGGGATAGTGGAGTGGGACAAGCAGACAAAAAAAGGAAATAGGCTGAAAAT
>NW_006409144.1:77037-82260 GCF_000296735.1 Chrysochloris asiatica
CATTGGAAACAATTCAAAACCTACAGAAAGAGGTCCAAACGATTAATAATAGAATATCAGAAATGGACAATACACTGAAATGGCAAAGGAGTAGAATTGAAGAGATAGAAGCCAGAACTAGTGAGCTAGAAGATGAATTTCTCAACACTACTAAGATAGATGAGCAAACACAAAAAAGTATTAAAAAATCTGAAGAAGGCCTAAGATTCATATTGGACAACATGAAGAGGAATAACATAAGAATTATTGGCATTCCAGAACAAGAACAATCACACAACTCCACAGAGGAGACTATTGAAGAGCTTCTGGAAGAAAATTTTCCTAACTACTAAAAAGTGAAAAGATAAGCAATCAAGAAGCTCAACAAACCCCAGGATGGATAGACCCTAAAAGGCAAGCACCAAGACATATAATAATCAAGCTCTCCAAAATCAAAGATAAGGACAGGATCTTGAAAGCAGCTAGGGAAAAGCGAAGTGTAACATACAAAGGCAAGCATATCAGATTAAGCTCAGATTTCTCAACAGAAACCATGCAGGCAAGAAGGCAATGGAGAAACATATATAAAACCCTGAAAGAAAAAAACTGCCACTCAAGAATCCTCTACCCAGCAAAGCTGTCAATCAAATACGATGATATAATCTAAACATTCCAGGATAAACAGAAGCTAAGGGATATTGTCAAAGCCAACCCTGCTATGAAAAACATTCTAAAGGAAGTTCTGTGGACTGAGAACCAATAAGAACAGACAACAACTACAGAATGACGTACGTGGCAGCATCACCGTGAACTCAATCAGCAAATGGAAGAGTCAAGAACATAATAAAATTATAAGAACAGAGGATCTGGGAGGTCAGTTTATGATCAAAACAATTACAATGTGAAAGAAGGTAAACACAGAGGAACAGAGATCCAGGTGGTGGGAATATCAGGCAGATTACAGGATAAAATAGATTGTCTTAAATGGAGGATAGAACTAATGGAATATAAGGTAACCACAATGGAGTTGTGGTTGGGGGCTTAGTTTGGGTGTTGAGGAGGGCAATACAAGAAGGGAGGAGGAGGCTGAAGAACAAGATAGATATGGGAACACTGAGATAAGTTTGCATGCCTAAGTGGGACAGAGGTAAATAATGATGCATACTCAACTTTAGAACAACAAGGCTCCGGGATACAGGGATCTAGGTATAGCTTGAAGAGCATAAATAATACTAAAATCCCTGACTGCCTTATGAATATTAGTTTCCCTTGCCAACTATTGTAAAATGAACACTTGAGTGGGACAGAAAGGACTGTTGGGAAACATGATTAGAGAAAACTTGTAAGCCTGCCTTCAGCCTATAACTGATTGGAATACCTAAAAGGGGTTCTACAACTTGCCCAGTGAAAAAGGCCTCATGCAAAGCCTTTACAAAATATAGGACCTTAGGTGGAATCCTGAGTCCCAGCCAGAACCTTATGAGGTGGGACATTCCTACTAGAAAGGACAAGCAGACTGGAATAGCTACAGTGACAAAAGATACATCTTCAAAGAAAGATCATCAGGAAAAACCCAAAACAAAAATGTCTGCATGACTGGCTACAACAAAAATAAGCAAGTTGTTTGTCATGAAGACATCAAGGCTAGCAACCAAATGCCTCAGGGCAAACTCCCCTCTAAGACTGAAACTCAAAGGGAATTCACAAACAAACATGTAAGCTTGCCGGTGACCACACTGGTCTACTGGTGAATGGAAGAGGTGGAAAGGCATCAATAAGATGTGGGCTGAGTTCAACCCCAGTCCACTGAATCCTGTTGATCTGGAGATAAGAGAGTGAAGAGGAAGGGCAGGTTGGTCCAAAGTGTGGTGAGACCTGAGGACACTTCAGCCCATGGACAAGAACTTAGCCACAGAGGGCTGGAGCTGAGAATGAAGCATCCAGCTGATATGAAGTGAGGTGAGATGCACAAGAACACTCAAACTGGCATACAGTACCCTTTTGACCCAGCCTCAAAATAATCGGAACTTGATAATCGGAACTTGACTAGACGAAGATTGAAAAAAAAAAAAATTTTTTTTTTTTTTAGTATTAAGGAAACAAGGGTAAATTGCTTCAATTTACTCAGAGTGGTAGTTACTCTATATACTAACACAGAGGGAAAGAGTCTTCACATCAAGTATCAAAGCTTTCCCTTCTGTACACAGCGTAGATAGGGACGGGCAACTTAGACATTGGCTACCTAATATGAGGGGGCAATAAAGGCACAAAGTGACTGGCATACAAGGTTTTAAGAAGGAGTTTAGTTTAAGAGTATGGGGGGAATGACAGAATCCCCACTGAATAGCTGTCATTTTGTCTAGATGAGTCTGGTGAAAAAAGATGGGGATAAGATTCGTAAGATTCAATAATGAATAATAGTTATCATGACTAATTGTGACTGTCATAATTGTAAAGGTAGAAGTCTTGTAACAAAAAAGGGGAGTGGTTAATCTTACAGTCCAGAAACAGAGGACCCTAGGACCATCAAGAGAGGAGCTCACAAGCAGAATGTGGGACCTTATCCAGAGAAGCAGCAGCAGTGCCAGAGATGGAGGCAGAGATGGGGACATGGCGAGGGGGAGCAGCTGAGGGCTCTAGATTCATGGACTAAGAAGAGAGGGACTTAGAGCTCTTGGCCAGGAGGCAGACTTGCAGAATGTGCCCTTTGGAGATGTAAATTATTATATATGCCTGAATGGTTTTTTTGTTTGTTTTTAAAAAGCTAAAGTCGATAGAGAGAAATACTGTTAACTGATGGTACATGGAGGGGATTATAATCATTGTAATGAAACAAGGTGTATGATTTGTTGAATGTAAAACTGATGATAGGCCCTGTAAACTTTCACTCAATCCACAGTAAAAACCTTTCATTAAATGTTAAAAAACAACAACAATAAAATTTACGTCAAAATTGGTGCAAATCATAATCGAAGAAATGTATTTTCAGCTGATTTGCCATACCCTGTGTCCTTTGTCTGTTCTATGAAACAATGATGTTCTTGAAGTCTGGTTTCCATTTTGTGTTGAACACATCTATCTATTTTTAGTGGCTCAAGATGAGAAACTGATCATATTCTATCTCTATTTTCACAGACTAGAGATATTCTATCTCTATTTCTATATTAACATAAAGTTAATAAATATTCATGAATGGAAGAAATTTACTAATAATATATCAAAGGTCAAATAGTTTTGGTTCACTCATGACAATTACTTTTCCTTGTTAATAGTGACTTCCTGTTGCTGTGTAAGGTAAGCAGTAGACTGCAAGGTCCTTTTGAATCAACTGCTCGCCAAACACCTTGTATTGATTGCTTGGGTCAGAACATGTTTGAAGGCACACAATAACAAAAACAACAACCACAACTACAACAAGAACTGAAAGCACTTGATGGCACTTAAAAACAACAGAGAAGTGCCTGATTGTATTGCTTTCATCACTTCAAGGACTTCCTGTTGTTATATGTATTTAGGCTGGTTCCCACACATAGTGATCCTACCTAGGGTAACTGATGTTGTAAATCATTGGCAGTGGCATAAATCTTGATTCCTTACCTGTGAATGCGTTGGTGGGTTTGTGTTTGTTATCCAGTGCTTGTGCTACAGAGCCACCCCAATCTCCATATCAAGGACTACATTTTAAAAATTATTTCGTTTAATTTAACAGTGTTTATTTAGATGCAAAATGTTATTTTTCCCTTTTAGAATCTGTGTATATGTTTTTAGTTTCCATCCAGCAAAGCCTATTGTTTTATAAGTTCACTGATTATATCTAAAAATGTTGGCACAAAGCTTCAATATTCTACATAAGACTTGTCTTCTTTTGACATTTAATATGACTGTAACAAATTGTCAAAACCTAGAATTGGGTTCTCACGAGTACTGGTGTGTGTGGACCACTGAATTTATGTTTGCAGGCCCCTGTGTATCCTCCCAAAGCCGCATCAGGACTCCTTCCCACATTTTAATTCATATGGAAATTTTTATATTAAGATAGAAAACATAGTGGTTCCATTAATGCCTTTAATTTGGGTTTCCTAGACAGTAATAGCATGCTGTCTCTTCTCTTAGTTCTTATCCAGGATTCATTCCTTTTTAGTGAATGATTTGAGTCATCTGATTCTATGTTTTTGGAAGATTTTGGTTGGCTTATTTGTCTTCCTTCTATTGTGGTGTGAGAGTTTTCTTGGGTGTAATGACAGATGTCACTAAGGAAAATTACTTGAGAATTGCTGTTTCTCATTATTAAATGAAGTACGGAGAGGTACATACCATGCAGAGAATTTCCTTCATTTAAGAGTGAGCCAGAAGGAGTTGTTGTTCACATAAAGGAAGTATGAAAGAAGAATATCAAAGCAAAGTTAAAGAAAGGTTAGGGGAAAGGAATAAAAAAGGTTGACTGAGGAGAGAAATAAGAGATAAGAGAAATAGAGTGAGATGCTGTCATACAATGAAATACTTCAGAAATATAATGAAGAAATTATAATTAAAATGTTTACAGAGAATGTGAAAGGAATAGCAAAAGGACAAAATAAGCAGAAATCCAATAACAGCATCATATCATACAAATATTTGAATTGGTGTTTCACTTTACCACTTTCTTTCTGAAGGACACCTGAAATACAAAGATGAAATGTAATAATCCTTAGAACCAGAGCTAAACAAAGAAGCAAAATATCTAAGTTTCACCAATTTATGTATAACTGATTAGAAACTTACCATGATATTTTTTCATGTTCTCTGAAAAATCCAAAAATGGAAAAAAATCATTAAAAATACAGATCATAGTATTTTGATGCCTCTTAATCACTGAAAAATCCCATGATAGAGCACAATACCAAGACACCCATAAATTGGCTCTAAATGAAGAAATGCCGATGTTTTTCAAATGACATGTCATGCATTCATTCAAATACAAAACCCTCCTTGCCTAATGTCCACATGACTAGAATCCAAGTATGTAAACCTAAGAAAGATTAGGATATGAATTGTTGTTGTTGTTGTCAGGTGCCATCGAGTCGGAACTGACTCATAGCGACCCCATGCACAGCAGAACGAAACAGTGTTCGATCCTGGGCCAACCTCACTACCGCTGCCACACTTGAGTCCATCAATGATGCCACCTAGCTGATCCATCTCGTTGGGAATCTTCCTCTTTTTCTCTGACCCTCCACCCTACCCAGCATGACATCCCTCTCCAAC
>NW_006409144.1:83075-102256 GCF_000296735.1 Chrysochloris asiatica
TTGCGTAGTCAATAAAGCACAGGTAAACATCCTTCTGATATTCTCTGCTTTCAGCCAAGATCCATCGGACATCAGCAATGATATCTCTCGTTCATATGGGAAAGAAAAACTATGTCTAAATGGGGACAAACCATAATTGAAGAAATGAATTTCAACTAATTTGCACTACCCTGTAGTCATTACCTATTTTACTTAATGACAAAGTTCTTGAAGCCTTGACTTTATATTCTTAATATCAAATGCACTGTGGGCTAATGCTTGAAAATGTAAAGGTATTTGAACTCAAGGTCCAAGGTTCAAGCCCACCACAAACACTCCACAATGTTGATATTGGTCGGTTTCAACTCTACAGTTCTTAACAACCACAAGAACAAATACAAAGACAATAATGTAATAGTCCTTAGAACCAGAGCTAAACAAAGAAGCAAAATAGCTTTTAAAAAAAGTTTCACCATTTTATGTATAACTCATTAAAAACTTACCATGATATTTTTTCATGTTCTCTGAAACATCCAAAAATGGGAAAAATCATTAAAAATAAAGATCATAACATTTTGATGCTCATTTAATCACAGAAAATTCCCATTATAGAGCACAATACCAAGAAACCCATAAGCTGGTTCTAAATGAAGAAAGGCCAATGTTTTTCAAATGATATGTGATGCATTCATTCAAATAGAAAACCCTCCTTGCCTTCCGTTCACATGACTAGAATGCAAGTACATAAGTATAAGAAATATTAGGATAGGAATAAGGAAAACAAAAGGATGAATAAATTTGGGAAAAGGACAATTGAAGAAATGAATATTCAACTAATTTGCACTACCCTGTAGCCAGTGACTTTTTTATGTAATGACAAGGGTCTTGAAGCCTTGACTTCATATTGTCAATATCAATGGCACTGTGGGCTAATGCTTCAAACTGCAAAGACATTAGAACTAATGGTCGATGGTTCAAGCTTGCCACAAACACTCCACAATGCCAATATGGGTTGGTTTCGACTCTATAATACTTAACAACCACAAGAACATATTTTATAAGTGGATCAAAAGGAGAAGCTTGCCGTATTCTATTTTCCAAGGAAAAACAAATTTAATGAATATTCAGGAATGGAAGCAATGGAAGAAATTTACAAATAATGTATCAAAGTCTTAATAGCTTCCATTCACTCATGTTAATTCCTTTTCCTAGTTAATGGAGTCTTCCTTTAGCACTGTAGGATAAACAGTGGACTCCAATAAGAGTAAGACTTTATAATATAATGAAATAGATCAGAAATATAAGGGAGTAAATCATATTCCAAATGTCTAAAGATAATGTGACAGGGATATGAAAAGTAGGCATAATGAAGAAAGCACTATAACAACATCAAATAATAAAAACACAAGAACTGGTTTTAAACTTTACCATTTTCATTTTGAAGGAGACCCATAGTACAAAAAGAATAATGTAAGAATCATTAGCATAAGAGCAAAATAAAGAAGCAAAGTAGCTTCCTAGAACCATTTAACCAACGTATGTATAAATCATTAGAAACGTACCATAATCTATTTTCATGTTCTCTGAAAATACAAGAATGGGAAAAAATAATTAAAAATAAAGAAAAACAAAATGACAAATGAATTCACAGTTTGACAGTTACTTACTTAAGGACAAAGACCTTTGCAATGAGTAGTAGCAAGGCACCCATACTATGGCTCTGAATGAATGAAGACTGATCTTTTTCCAATGATATGCCATTTATTCATGCAAATACAGAAGTATTCTTGTCTTCCCAAAATTTGACTATAATTCAAGTATGTTAACATAAGAGAGGTTTGGAGATAAATAGGAAATAAAAAGTATGTCAAAATTGGGGGTAAATCATAATTGTAGAAATTTATTTTCAGCTAATTTGCCATATCCTGTTGCCATTGTTTGTTCTGTGTAATGACAAAGATCTAGAAGCCTGGTCTTGGTATTGTTTTTATGACAGCTATCCTTTTTCAGTGGATCAAGGTTAGGAATTCACCATATTCTATCTCTATTTTCCTATGAAAACAAATTTAAAAAATATTCACAAAAGAGAGCAATGGAAGAAATTTACAAATAATGTTTCAAAGTTTTAATAACTTCTGCTCACTCCTGTCAATTCCTTTTCCTTCTTAATAGAGTTTTCCTGTAGCACTGTAGGGTAAGCAGTGGACTGCACAATCAGTTTGAAGTAGATGCTCATGAGACACCTTATATTCGGTCACTATGGGCCAAAACAGACCCCACAGCACACAACAACACAAGTTGGAAAGCACTTGATGGCTCTTAAAAAACAACTGAGAAGGCTATGATTGTGTTATTTTCATCCTATGATGGACTTCCTGTTATGTGAGGTCCGATGGGGCCCCACACATAACCACCCTTTATTGGCATACAAAGGTTGTAAATCATTGGCAGGAACATCAATACTGATCTCTCACCAGTGGTGGGTTTGTGACTTACTGTCCAGTACTTAGGCTACAGAGGCACCCCTTCCCTTTGTCAAACACTAGGTTTTCTTTAATTGTCTCATTGAATTCATCCACAGTATTTATTGTTTCAAAATTTTACTTTTCCCATTTAGAGTCCATGTCTCTGCTATGAGTTTGCATCCAGCAACGTTTTATGTGTTTATTGATGATATTAAAAATTTTGACACAAAGGCTTGAATACTCTAAAGCATACTTGCCTTCTTTTGACATTTTATGTGACTGCAAAAATTATCAAAATCTAAAAATTGACTGTGTTACAACAATGTTCACTAGAAAATGGAATTCATACAGTTTTAAATATATAAACACACATTCATTGAAAAACTTGTATTTTTATGCAGTTTCTTCCAAAAAACACAGTTTTTACTGTTAAGTGCCATCGACTCAAGTTCAAATTCCAATGGTCCTCTATAGAGAGAGCTTCTCAAGAGGACAGGTAGGTTAGAACTGTAGGGCCAAAGAGAAGAATCCATTTCATATATAAGCTTTAGCATGTCCTCTAGTTCCAAGAAAATGATTTATAGCCAGGCAGCTCAAGGCCAGAGGCCAGATGTTTTCCTTTACCCTAGCCTAAGAACAAAGACCACCAGTCCTGACCAATTAAACTGTAACATCTCATAGTTTGCCAATTGTTAACCAACCCAAAGATTGTAAAGCTGAGAAACCTGAGCTGTTTGAAAACTCTATAAAAACCCTGCAGACAGAGGGTTCGGGGCTTGTTCCCTAATCCGCTGCTTCGGATACGGTTAGAGACCTGGCTCGAGCTTGACTAAACAACCCTTATATATTTACAATGGTGTCGGCTCCTTGGGTGGTCTTTGGGGACCCCAAATTCTGGACATAACAGAATTTGGGGTCCCCAAATTTTAGAGTAAGTCCTAAATCTACCTGTGTCCTGTCCTTTGATCTGGGCACTGGGACTGTTTTTTAGTATCTTAACTACAGCCCTCTGAGGCAGAAGGCAAAGAGACAGACCAAGACCAGGTTCCACTGTGGGGGTAGATCTTGCAGCTGAAAGAAAAGGATTGTGTTCTCATGGCTAAGGAAGCTATCCACCAACATGGAAGCAGTTTAGGACTAGCTAGGTAGGTACAGGTCTTAGCAATGTTCTCTCTTGCACCTTGCCTTCGATGCCAAACCTTGCCCATGTGGCTCAGACCTGTTCAGTCTATAACCGTATCTTGTGAATGCTGAGAACTTCCTAATACACCTTCCTCCCTGAAACTTTCATGAGATTTCCAATTTACTCCCTGGGTCTTTGGCCTGCATGTGCTTTGAAGAAGCTCCAAGAGCCAATGTGATGTCTTCTATGGATCTCCTTTTGTTAGTGTAATGACTAGCCCCCATGGGTCCTCTTGGACCAAAAACTGTATCTAGGCAATACCTGGTTTCCAAAGTGGTCTCTGCTGTAGATAACATCCCACAGTAGGGCCTTTGTGAAGCTTCATTGGCCTCAGAACCCAGAGGAGCCTGATGAAGCCTAGCTGCGCCCTCTGCTGCCAAATGCTCAGCCTTGTTTTAGCTCCATTTTGACAACCAACTTTATTTCCTTACAGATTCCAGCATGTGATGTTAGTGCCCTGTTGTTCTTGTGAAAAATTTTATTCTGTTGTCTTTGATGTAGTCAAAAAAATTCATGTAGTTTATGAATATGTGATTTACAAAGAAGCCTCCCATGTGGCCCCCAACAGCCGGTAGAGTCTGTCCCCCATTGGACGGGAGGGCAGGCATCTCAGAGCATGAGTGTTCTCCAGGACTTCACCCCATGCCCCAGGCACCTTAGGGCCCACTCACGCTCCCGATGAGGCTCAAGGTTGCTGAGAGAATCTCCTGGTGTCCTGGGAGGCTGGCTCTCTCCACACTGCTGTATCCACCTCCAGCCCTTAGTTAGTATTTAGTGTTCATAGGAACAGTGGTAGTAATTTTTACATGTTGGCAGCAATCCTCCGGAGAGTTAAAAGTGATGTGCAGCCAAAATAGTGACACAATGTTGCCTGATTCTATACCAACATATGAATATCATTTCACTAGTATCATTCTATCACCCAGCAGGAGAAGTTTATACTTCTTTTCCCAGGGGTGAGAGAAGTCATTAGAAGGCACAATTAAAAAAAAAAAAAAAAAGATAGAGAGAAACACTGTTAACTGATGATATATGGAGGGGATAATAATCAATGTAATGAAACAAGCTGACAATAGAGAGATTAGAAGTGTGAGTAGATAGTGTTTCTGAGTTTAGAGATATAGAGGCATCAGACAAGACAGTTAGAGATGGGAGAGAAGTACTGAGGACAGGGTTAACAGCGAGCAAGTAGATGTAGCTGAAAAAGTAGCTAGAGTGATGACTACTGATCAAGATTCACAGTCAAGTGTGAAAAGTCCTAAACCAAAGTGCTAGTTCCAAGAGAAAGAGATGAGAGTGTAAATTCAATACAATATATCGGAAGAAAATCAGACTGTATTTTGTTGAGCAGTATAGAGGAAAGATCAGGAAGAGAGTAGACCCTAGACAAGACTATTCAATTCATCTGAGTGATTTACAGAAAGTAGCTGAGAGATACTTGAAGAGTAAGGCAAAGAGAGAAAAGATTGTAGACTACAAAGGCAGATGGGCTGTGTAAGTGTTAGAAGATAGTACCAGGCTGAGTGTCTGTGCTGAAAGAAATGTCAAATGAGATTGAAGACAGTATTAGAAGAAAGCATTATAAAAATAAATGAAAAAAAGAGAGGCAGACCAGAACACCAAGCAAAAGAGAGATTGCTCTCTGCAGAGCTGAGAATAAGACTGAGCTTCTTTGCATCTAGTGCAAGGTTAAGTTTATAGGCTAAACACAAAAATTGGCAAAAGAATTACAAGAAGAACCTCCCTGAGAGGCTGTGTTCAAAGAGTTTAATATAAGTTAGAATACAAAAATAAAAGAGAAGGCAAAATCAGCAGTTTCCAAACTGGGAACCAGAATAGACCTCAGAAAGTAAATCGATGGCATTAGAGTATTCAAGTCAGATTTTAGAGTGTAGATCAGAAAAGGAAAGAAGATACAAAATCCAGAATGTGAGGCAGTGAAGAGAAGTTGAGAGAAAAAGGCATGATGAATTGAGAAGAAAGAGTAAGATGTAACCTGTTAACAACCCCAATGACAGGCTAGTTGAGAGGCATGTAGACAGAGTCTAGTATGTAAGTAAGAAAAGATGGCAAATAGTAGAGGAGTTGATTTTGTTTGGAAGATGTTTAGAAGTGTAAAGTTTAAGACTTAGAAAGTTAGAATGACCTTAGAATTATTGTCAGCTCACCACAGAAGAGCGAGAAAGAATCCAGACAGAGGCCAAGAAATTAGTTCCTGGTAATAATAAGCAACTCACCACAAATGCTGACATCATTAGAACCTTTCTCCCGTTGTCCCAACTAGACTGGAATTTCAACATGACAGAAGGTAAGGAGAGACTCTAGATCTACTGCCAGTTTCTGTTGGGAGGTCTAAAAGTGGCTGCAAAAAGCCCACTAATTTGGCCAAAGTAGGAAATGTGCAGCAAAAGCCAGATGAGAGCCCCGCTGCATTTTTAGAAAAGATTCAGGAAGCCTTCCGCAAGTATACTCCTATAGATCCAGAAGCAACTGAGATTAAAGCAGCTGTTAATCAGACAGCTCCTGAGGTTAGAAAGAAGTTACAGAAAGTATCCAAAGTTTAGTAATAATAGCTGAGAAAGTGTATAACCATAGAGAAATAGCAGAAGAAAAACAAGTAAAGTCAAAAAGTCACCAGACTCAGAATCTAGCTTGAGTCTTGCTAGCCACTACTGCAGTAAAGCCAAGAGAACTGCAAGACACAGGCGAAGTAAGAGTGAGCACAGAGAAATCCTGGGTAGAGAAGAATCAGAGTGCTTATTGTGAAGAAAGAAGCCACTGAGCCAGAGAGTGATCCAAGAAAAGTCCAGAGAATAAACCAAAAACTCCCATCCTGGCTGTTGATAAACAGAGTGACTAAGAGAAATAGAGTTCAGCGCCCCTTCCTGAGCCCAGAGTAACCATGAAAGTAGAAAAGAGCTCATTCAGGTATTGACTGTGAATCTTGAAGAAGAATATCAGCTACACCAAAGGCTGGCACAGCTGAACCCTGACGTTGACTGGTGGCTGGTAACATTTCCTAAGTTGTGCCAACCATCCTGGAACACCCCCTTGTTGCCAGTACGTAAACCCCTCTCTATTGACTGTCGGCCCGCGCAAGACCTCCGTGAAGTAAACAAGAGAACACGCCTGTTGCCAGAGGCAACAACTTAGCTGACCAGAGGGCCAGAGAAAATTGCTTAAAAGCCAACGTAGCCCTAGTGACTCAGTTGCCTGACACAGGAGACACTACCTTGCCTTAGGACCAGCCTTACACCAAGGCCGACCTAGACTAGATCAAACATCTGACCTGACCGTGACACCTCATAGAGAAGAACTGCATCAGTCCACTCACATGAGCATTTGTAAAATGCAAGACCTCTTGAGAAAAGCAGAGATGAAAATTCATAATGCTAACTCCAAGATTAAGCACATTGTTGCCGCCTGTAAAGCGTGCCAGCTCACCAATGCAGCTAGAACTAAAGCTAACCCAGGTTGCAAGATGAGAAAAGAAATCAACCAGGTGCCTGCTGAGAATTAGACTTTTCAGAAGTAAAACCCAGAAAATGTAGTTAGAAGTACCTGTTAGTCTTTATAGACCTGCCTTCATTTCCAAAGTAAGTCAGAGTTCAGCTAAAGTACTGGGGGCCGATTGGAAATTACATTGTGTATACAGACCCCAGAGTACAGGTCAAGTAGATAAGATGAATAAAACCCTAAAAGAGACCTTAATTAAATTAACCTTGGAGACGCGTAGTAATTGGATAGCTCTTCTCCCCTTTTGCCCTCTATGAAGTGAGAAAATGTTCAACTGTAATTAGTAAATATTATACACCTCCCTCTAATAAGTAGTAGGCTTGCTCCACAAGAACTCCCTTCGTGCATAAGAGAAGCTTTTGTGTCTTGGTTCAGTTAATCCCCATATTAATTTGCCATTTTGAAGAAGATGTCCTCATGCGTTTCAGCGACAACCTTGTTAGAGTTAAACGTGAACACATACCTGCCCCTACATTGACCGTACCTCTAAGATTAGAGTTAGGCAGTGTCGGAACAGGTGTTTCCTCCTTAGTTCTGCAAGAGCAGCACTATAGCGCTTTGAAAGCAGCTATAGACATAGGTATTGAAAGACTAGAAAACTCAATCCCTCATCTGCAAGAGTCCTTGACTTAATCTTCTTACAACACGGAAGACTCTATACTGCACTAAGAAAAGAGTACTGTTTCTATATAAATCATTCAGGAGTTGTCAAAGAATCTATAGCCAAAGTCAGAGAAGACCTGGCAGAACATTGAACTAACCCCCTAAGTCCCATGATTGAGCCTTTAAAAGTTTCTTGTAGAGGGGGGAATGTAGGGCCAAAGAGAAGAATCCATTTCGTATATAAGCTTTAGCACATCCTCTAGCTCCAAAAAAATGATACATAGCCAGGCAGCTCAAGGCCAGAGGCCAGATGTTTTCCTTTACCATAGCCTAAGAACAAAGACCACCAGTCCTGACCAATTAAACTGTAACATCTCATAGTTTGCCAATTGTTCACCAATCCAAAGATTGCAAAACTGAGAAACCTGAGCTGTTTGAAAATTCTATAAAAATCCTGCAGACAGAGGGTTCGGGGCTCTTTCCCTAATCCACTGCGTCGGATACAGTTAGAGACCTGGCTCAAGCTTGAATAAACAACCCTTATGTATTTACATCAGTGTTGGCTCCTTGGGTGGTCTTTGGGGACCCGAATTCTGGGCATAACAGAACCACTGACCTTGTATTTAGCAGGCCAATGTAAATGCTCCCAAAGCAGCATCAGGACTGCTAGCCACATTTTCATTCATGTTGCAATTTGTATATTGAGATAGAGAACACATCAGTTCCCTTTATGCCTTTGATTTGCCTTTCCTGGTCAGTTCTAGTGTCTGCATCTTCTTTTGCATTTATTCACTATTGATTCACTTTTAGTAAAACATCTGAGTTGACTGATTCTATGTTTTGGGAAGTTTTTGATCGGTGCATGAGTCTTCCTACTATTGTGGTGTGAGTATTTTCTCCCGTGTAATGACTGATGTCACTAAGGGAAAATACTCGTGAAACACTGTCATTTCTCAAAGGACACACGAGAGAGTACAATAACATGTAGAGAAATTCTCTAATTTCAAAGTGAGCCAGAAGGAATTGTTAGCACAGTGGAAAGAAGAAATGAGAATATCATAAATTAGGATTTAGAGAGATTATGAAACAAATAGATTCATTTAGGAGTAAAACAAGATAGGAGTGAAATAGAATAGGAATTTGTAATATAATGAAATAGATCAGAAGAATAACGGAGGAAATGATATTCCAAATGGCTAGAGAGAATGCGAAAAGAATAGAAAGAGAGGCAAGAAGCAGAAATCACTCTAACATTATGTAATAGAAACAGGAAAACTGGTGTTAAACTTTACCATTTTCTTTGTGAAGGCGATCTGTAATACCAAGAGAGGAATGGAAGAATCATTAGCACCTGAGCAAAACAAAGAAGAAAATAACTTCCTAGAAGTTTTTCACCAATGTATGTATAACCCATTAGAAGCTTACCAGAATCTATTTTCAAGTTCTCTGAAAAATTCAAGAAAGGGAAAAAATAATTAAAAAGAAAGCTAACAAAATTAGCAATGAATTCACAGTTTGAATCTCACCTACTTAAGGACAAAGTCCTTTGCAATGAGTAGTAGCAAGATACCCAAACCCTGGCTCTGAATGATAGAAGACTGATCTTTTTCAAATGTCATGCCAAGAATTCAAGCAAATATAAAACCATACTAGCCTTCCCTGCAGTTGGAGTATCATACAAGAATATAAACGTAAGAAACATTTGGAGATAACAGACAATAAAAACCTATGTCAAAATTGGGGAAAATCATAATCGAACAAATGTATTTTTAGCTGATTTGCCATACACTGTTGCCATTGTCTGTTGTATGAAACAACGAGGTTCTTGAAGTCTGGTTTCCATTTTGTGTTGAACACATCTATCTTTTTTTAGTGGATCAAGATGAGAAACTGATCATATTCTATCTCCATTTTCACAGGAATGTAAAGTTAATAAATATTCACGAATGGAAGAAATTTACAGATAACATATCAAAGGTCAAATAGCTTTGGTTCACTCTTATCAATTCTTTTTCCTTGTTAATAGTGACTTCATGTTGCTCTGTAAGGTAAGCAGTGGACTGCAAGGTCCATTTGTATCAGCTGCTCTCCTAACACCTTGTATTGGTTGCTTAGGATGGAACACGTTTGAAGGTACACAACAACAACAGCAACTACAACAAGAACATGAGTCTGAAAGCACTTGATAGCACTTAAAAACAATAACAGAAAATTGCCTGATTATATTGCTTTTATCACATCAAGGACTTCCTGTTGTTATGTGTATTGAAACTGATTCCCACACATAGTGATACTATATAGGGTTACCAATATTATAAATCATTTGCATTGGCATAAATCTTGATCTCTTACCTGTGAATGAGTTGGTGGGTTTGTGATTTTCTGTCCAGTGTTTATACTACAGAGCCACCGCAATTCCCATATCAAGGACTACGTTTTTAAAATTATTTCATTGAATTTAACAGTATTTATTTAGTTGCAAAACATTATTTTTCCCTTTTAGAGTCTGTGTATCGGTTTTGAGTTTCCATCCTTCAAAGTCTATTGTTTAATAAGTTCATTGATTATATCTAAAAATGTTGGCACAGAGCTTGACTATTCTACATCAGACTTGCCTTCTTTTGACATTTTATACGACTGCAACAAATTATCAAAATCTAGAGATGGTTTCTCAAGAGTACTGGTGTTTGTGGACCACTGAATTTGTTTGCAGGCCCATGCATATCCTCCCAAACCGCATTAGGACTCCTTCCCACAGTTTAATTCATATAGAAATTTTTATATTATGATAGAGAACATCGTGGTTCCCATAATGCCTTTGATTTGCTTTTCCTAGTCAGTAATAGTGTGCTGCCTCTGCTCTTAGCTCTTATTCAGGATTCACTCCTTTTTAGTGAATGATCTGAGTCATCTGATTCTATGTTTTTGGAAGATTTTGGTCGGCTTATTTGTCTTCCTTCTGTTGTGAGAGTTTTCTTGTGTGTAATGACGGTTGTCACTAAGGACAATGACTTGTGAATTGCTGTTTCTCATTTTCCGAATGAAGCATGGAGAGTTCCATACCATGTAGAGACAGACATTCCTTCATTTAAGAGTGAGCCAGAAAGAGTTGTTGTTTGCATAGAGGAAGAGTGAAAGGAGAATATCATAGACATAGAGAATATCATAGAAAGGAGAATATCAAAGTTAAAGGAAGGTTAAAGCAAATACTAGAAAAAAAAGTTGACTGAGAAGAGAAATAAGAAAGAAGAGAAATAGAGTGAGATGTTGTCATATAATGAAATACTTCAGAAAAATAATGGAGGAGATTATCATTAAAATGTATACAGAGAATGTGAAAGGAATAGCAAAAGAACAAAATAAGCAAAAATCTAGTAACGAAATCATATCATGCAAATACTTGAATTGGTGTTTCATTTTACCATTTTCTTTCTGAAGGACACCTGAAATACAAAGACATAAATGTTATAATCCTTAGAACCAGAGCTAAACAAAGAGGCAAGATATCATTTCAAAAAGTCTCACCAATATATGTATAACTGATTAGAAACTTACCATGATATTTTTTCATGTTCTCTGAAACATCCAAAAATGGGAAAAATCATTAGAAATAATGATCATAACATTTTGATGGTCACTTAATCACGGAAAAATCCCATTATAGAACACAATACCAAGACACCCATGAGCAGGCTCTAAATGAAGAAAGGCCAATGTTTTTCAAATAACATGTCGTGCACTCATTCATATAGAAAACCCTCCTTGCCTTCAGTGCACATGACTAGAATCCAACTATTTGAATATAAGAAAGATTAGGATATGAATAGGGAAAAAAACTATTTCTAAATAGGGGCAAAGAATAATTGAAAAAATGAATATTCAACTAATTTGCACTACCCTGTAGCCATTGTCTGTGTTATGTAATGACAAGGGTTTTGAAGCCTTGACTTCATATTGTCAATATCAATGGCACTGTGGGCTAATGCTTCAAACTGCTAAGGCATTTGAACTCAAGTCGATGGTTCAAGCTCACAACAAACACTCCACAGTGTAGAAATGTGTCAGTTTCGACTCTACAGTACTTAACAACCACAAAAACATGTTTTATAAGTGGATCAAAAGGAGAAGCTCACCATATTCTATTTTCTAAGGAAAAACAAATTTAATGAATATTCAGGAATGGAAGCAATGGAGGAAATTTGCAAATAATGTATCAAAGTTTTAATAGTTTCCATTCACTCATGTCAATTCCTTTTCCTTGTTAATGGAGTCTTCCTTTAGCACTGTAGAATAAGCAGTGGTCTCCAATATGAGTAAGATTTTGTAATATAATGAAATTGATCAAAAGTATAAGGGTAAAAATCATATACCAAATGTCCAAAGAGAATGTGACAAGGATATGGAAAGTAGGCATAATGGAGAAAGCACTGTACCAACTTCATAGAATAAAAACACAAGAACTGGTTTTAAAATTTATCAGTTTCATTTTGAAGGAGACCTGTAGTACAAAGAAAGTAATGTAAGAATCATTAGCACCAGAGCAAAACAAAGAAGAAAAGTAGCTTCCTAGAACCATTTAACCAACGTATGTATAAATCATTAGAAACGTACCATAATCTATTTTCATGTTCTCTGAAAATACAAGAATGGGAAAAAATAATTAAAAATAAAGAAAAACAAAATGACAAATGAATTCACAGTTTGACAGTTACTTACTTAAGGACAAAGACCTTTGCAATGAGTAGTAGCAAGGCACCCATACTATGGCTCTGAATGAATGAAGACTGATCTTTTTCCAATGATATGCCATTTATTCATGCAAATACAGAAGTATTCTTGTCTTCCCAAAATTTGACTATAATTCAAGTATGTTAACATAAGAGAGGTTTGGAGATAAATAGGAAATAAAAAGTATGTCAAAATTGGGGGTAAATCATAATTGTAGAAATTTATTTTCAGCTAATTTGCCATATCCTGTTGCCATTGTTTGTTCTGTGTAATGACAAAGATCTAGAAGCCTGGTCTTGGTATTGTTTTTATGACAGCTATCCTTTTTCAGTGGATCAAGGTTAGGAATTCACCATATTCTATCTCTATTTTCCTATGAAAACAAATTTAAAAAATATTCACAAAAGAGAGCAATGGAAGAAATTTACAAATAATGTTTCAAAGTTTTAATAACTTCTGCTCACTCCTGTCAATTCCTTTTCCTTCTTAATAGAGTTTTCCTGTAGCACTGTAGGGTAAGCAGTGGACTGCACAATCAGTTTGAAGTAGATGCTCATGAGACACCTTATATTCGGTCACTATGGGCCAAAACAGACCCCACAGCACACAACAACACAAGTTGGAAAGCACTTGATGGCTCTTAAAAAACAACTGAGAAGGCTATGATTGTGTTATTTTCATCCTATGATGGACTTCCTGTTATGTGAGGTCCGATGGGGCCCCACACATAACCACCCTTTATTGGCATACAAAGGTTGTAAATCATTGGCAGGAACATCAATACTGATCTCTCACCAGTGGTGGGTTTGTGACTTACTGTCCAGTACTTAGGCTACAGAGGCACCCCTTCCCTTTGTCAAACACTAGGTTTTCTTTAATTGTCTCATTGAATTCATCCACAGTATTTATTGTTTCAAAATTTTACTTTTCCCATTTAGAGTCCATGTCTCTGCTATGAGTTAGCATCCAGCAAAGTTTTATGTGTTTATTGATGATATTAAAATTTTTGACACAAAGGCTTGAATACTCTGAAGCATACTTGCCTTCTTTTGACATTTTATATGACTGCAAAAATTATCAAAATCTAAAAATTGACTATGTCACAACGATTTTCACTGGACAGTGGAATTCAAACAATTTTAAATATATAAACACACATTCGGTGAAAAATTTGTATTTTTATGCAGTTTTCCTCCAAACATTACAGCTTTTGCTCTTAAGTGCCATCGATTCTGGTACAAATCCAGTGGTCCTCTATAGACAAAACTTTTCAAGAGTACACGTGGGTTCGAACCACTTACCTTGTATTTAGCAGGCCAGTGTAAATCCCCCCAAAGCATCATCAGGACTGCTAGCCACATTTTAATTCATGTTGCAATTTGTATATTTAGATAGCGAACACAATAGTTCCCTTTACGCCTTTGATTTGCCTTTCCTAGTCAGTACTAGTGTCTGAATCTTCTCTTGCATGAATTCACTACTCTATCACTTTTAGTGAAACATCTGAGTTAACTGCTTCTATGTTTTGGGAAGGTTTTGATGGGTGTATGAGTCTTCCTACTATTGTGATGTGAGTATTTTCTTCCGTGTAATGACTGATGTCACTAAGGGAAAATACTGGTGAAACGCTGTTTCTCATTTCTCATTTACCAAAGGACTCACAAGAGAGTCCATAACATGTAGAGAAATTCTCTCATTTAAAGAGTGAGCCAGAAGGAATTGTTGTTAGCAGAGTGCAAAGATGAAATGATAAATAAGGATTTAGAAAGATTATGAAGCAAAGTGATTCACTGAGGAGATAAACAAGATAGGAGTGAAATAGAATAAGAATCTGTAATATAATCCAATAGATCAGAAGTATAATAGAGGAAATGTTATTCCAAATGTGAAAAGAATAGAAAAAGAGGTAAGAAGCAGAAATCACTTTAACAATATAAGATAATAGAAACAGGAGAACTGGTGTTAAACTTTACCATTTTCTTTGTGAAGGAGATCTGTAATACAAAAAGATTAATGTAAGACTCATTAGCACCAGAGCCAAATAAAGAAGAAAATAACTTCCTAGAAGCTTTTCACCAATGTATGTATAAGCCATTAGAAACTTACCATAATCTGTTTTCAAGTTCTCTGAAAAATTCAAGAATGGGAAAAAATAATTAAAAAGAAAGTGAACAAAATTACCAATGAATTCACAGTTTGATTCTCACTTACTTAAGGACAAAGCCCTTTGCAATGAGTAGTATCAGGATATCCATACTCTGGCTCTGAATGATCAAAGGCAGATCTTTTTCAAACGTCATGCCAGGCATTCAAGCAAATATAAAACCATACTAGCCTTTTCTGCATATGGAGTATCATACAAGTATATAAACATAAGAAACATTTTGAGATAAATAGGAAAAACAAACCTATGTGAAAATAGGGGCAAATCATAATAAAAGAAATGTATTTTCAGCTGATTTGCCATACACTGTGGCTTTTGTTCTATGAAACAACCAGGTTCTTGAAGCCTGGTGCCTTTTTGTGTTGATTACATCTCTCTATTTTTAGTGCATCAAGATGAGAAACTGATCATATTCTATCTCCATTTTCAAGGGAATATAAAGTTAATAAATATTCACGACTGGAAAAAATTTACAAATAATATATCAAAGGTCAATAGCTTTGGTTCCCTCATGTCAATTTCTTTTCCTTGTTAATAGTGACTTCCTGTTACTCTGTAAGATAAGCAATGGGCTGTAAGTCCATTTGAATTAGGTACTCTTCCCAATACCTTGTAGGGTTGCTTGGGCCAGAACACGTTCAAAGGCACACAACAACAACAAGGAGAAGGACAACAAGAACATGAGTCTGAAAGCAATTGAAGGCTTTTAAAAACAACAACAGAGAAGTGCCTGATTGCTGAGAGCCTGCCCTGGCATATTTATTCCAGGGTTTTTCTGAAGGCAAGTGCGGACGTCGGCGATAAGTATTACACGGAGTCATGGGTCATGATAAATTCAAAATCTTCTTATTACATGCTTTATTCTTCTCATTTCTATACTACTCTACTAGTCTACTTCTCTCATTCTTTACTGTCCTGCTCATTTTTTACTCCCCTGCTCTCCTGCTCATCTCTTCTGCTTCCTTTCTCCCCTCCCCTGCTCCTGCTTTCATTCTCTCCTCTCCTGCTCCCCTCCTGATCATCTCTTCTGTTTCTTTTCCCCATTCCCCTCCTTCCATTTCTTTACTGTCTCCTTCTCTACATTACTCTCTTATTCTTTTTCTTTCTACACTACTACTCCTAATTATCTACATTACTACTTTCACTGCTCCACTCTCCTGCTTCTTCTCTACATTACTCTTTCTATCCTCCCTCCATTCTTGTTTCGTCTCCTTTCCACCTCATATTCCTTCTTCTACCTACTTTTCTACTTACTCTTACTCTCTCTTTTCCTCTACCTCCTTCTACTTCTTTTTTTACAACCCCCTTATATACCATTACAAAAAACATTGCATTCATAGTAATCAATGACATAGGTACAATCTATCTTGGGTCACATTCCTTATGGTTTACAATTCTTAAATTTACAACAGGGATGAGAAGTTACAGCAAAAACATTATCTCAAGGCATAGGAGGCGCCTTGAAACCTTTTAGTTAAACATTTGTTCATACATAAATCTATTCTTTTCTCTGAGAAGCAAGTTAGCCTTCACATATTTCTTAATCTTTGTCTGGTTAAATCTTGCTAATTTTAATTGTTAGGTGCAATTAACTCTCCATTAACTTCTTCCATACTCTATCTGTTTATAGCCTACAAAAACATCACTTATCAGGGAAACTGAGGCTATGAAAAACAACTTCTCTAATTTACTGATGATTAATTTAAGAAAGTCTAAATCAGACTTTTTATTTAGTATCTAATTGTTTTTTTAGGAATTCTTGTACCCACAGCCCTTATTTATGGTCTATTCACTTTTAGGATTCTTTATTGCCTTAAACTAAGGCTACAAGGAAGAATGTTTACAATCACTAAACCTAAGCTGCCAGTAATTCAATTGACAAATCCTGTCTCCTAGCAGTCTTAAGAACATTGTTAATATAAGTATCAAAACTACCTATGATTACAAGTAGAATAAAATGTAACTAATGTGTGGCTTCTAACTTTTAATAAAAATATACTAAAGTGTAGGAGAGTCAAAAATCTAAAGTAAAAGGGATACTAATAAAATCATGACTAAATCAGAGAATGATTTAACAAGAGAAAAATTTAACTAGGGGTCTGTGCATATAAAATAATAAAACAACTCTTTGTGGCTCTGCCATCCAAAGAGAAAAAGAAAGAAAGAGAAAGGAAAAGAAAAGAAAAGAAAAGAGTTCATTGTTGCTTTTGCAAAAACAATAAATTCTTCATGTGCAGGTTCCCCTATGTCTCATTTATTTATATTAGTTCCTTGATTAATATGTCTCAATTTCTTTATTTAATTCCTTAATTAATTATGGCTGTTGCCACCTGATTATACTGCTTTTATCACATCAAGGACTTCCTGTTGTTATGTGTACTGAAATTGGTTCCCACACATTGTGGTCCTACCCAGGGTTACCAATTTTATAATTCATCTGCAGTAGCATAATTCTTGATCTCTTACCAGCAAATTTGTTTGTGATTTGCTGTCCTGTACTTATGCTACAGAGCCACACCAATACTCATATCAAGGACTAAGTTTTAAAAATAATTTCTTTGAATTTAACAATATTTGTTTACTTGCAAAACATTATCGGTTTTGTGTTGCCATCCAGCAAAGCATATTATTTTATAAGTTCATTGATTATATCTAAAAATGTTGGCACAAAGCTTCAATATTCTCCATCAGATGTCTTCTTTTGACATTTTATATGACTGGAACAAATTGTCAAAACCTAGAGATGGTTTCTCAAGAGTACTGGTGTGTGTGGACCACTGAATTGGTGTTTGTAAGCCTGTGTATATCCTCCAAAAGCCGTATCAGGACTCCTTCCCACATTTTAATTCATATGGAAATTTTTATATTAAGATAGAGAACATAGTGGCTCCCATAATGCCTTTGATTTGCATTTCTTACTCAGTAGTAGTGTGCTGCCTCTTCCCTTAGCTCTTATTCAGGATTCATCCCTTTTTAGTGAATGATCTGAGTCATCTGATTCTATGATTTTGGAAGATTTTGGTCGGCTTATTTGTCTTCCTTCTGTTGTGAGAGTTTTCTTGTGTGTAATGACAGATGTCACTAAGGATAATGACATGTGACTTAGTGTTTCTCATTTTCCAAATGAAGAAGGGAGAGTTCCATACCATGTAGAGAAATTCCCTCATTTAAGAGTGAGCCAGAAGGAGTTGTTGTTTGCATAGAGGAAGAATGAAAGGAGAATATCATAGACAAAGTTAAAGAAAGGTTAGGAGAAAGGAAACGAAAAAGGTTAACTGAGAAGAGAAATAAGAAAGAAGAGACATAGAGTGAGATGTTGTCATATAATGAAATGCTTCAGAAATATAATGGAGGACATTATCATTAAAATGTATACAGAGAATGTGAAAGGAATAGCAAAAGGACAAAATAAGCAGAAATACAATAACAAAATCATATCATGCAAATACTTGGATTGGTGTTTCACTTTACCATTTTCTTTCTGAAGGACACCTGAAATACAAAGTCATAAATGTTATAATCCTTAGAACCAGAGCTAAACAAAGAAGAAAAATATCTTTTAAAAAAATCTCACCAATTTATGTATAACTGATTAGAAACTTACCATGATATTTTTTCATGTTCTCTGAAACATCCAGAAATGGGAAAAATCGTTAGAAATAAAGATCATAACATTTTGATGCTCACTTAATCACAGAAAAATCCCGTTATAGAACACAATACCAAGACACCCATAAGCCGGCTCTAAATGAAGAAAGGCCGATGTTTTTCAAATGACGTGTCATGCATTCATTCAAATAGAAAAGCCTCCATGCCTTCCGTTCACAAGACTAGAATCCAAATATATAAGTATAAGAAAGATTAGGGCATGAATAGGGAAAGAAAAACTATTTCTAAATAGGAGCAAAGGACAATTGAAGAAATGAAGTATCAACTAATTTTCACTACCCTGTAGCCATTGTCTGTGTTATGTAATGACAAGGGTCTTGATCTCTCAACAATGCATGGGTTGGTACCTTTGCGATTTACTGTCCAGTACTTATGCTACAGAGCCACCCCACTCCCCTTGTCAAAGACTAGGTTTTTGTTAACTGTCTCATTGAATTCATTCACAGTATTTATTAAGTTTCAAAATTTTACTTTTCCCTTTTACAGTCCGTGTCTCTGCTATGAATTTGCATCCAGCAAAGTTTTATGTGTTTATTGATGATATTAAAAATTTTGACACAAAAGCTTGAATACTCTGTCTCGTTTCCCAAAGAACACACAAAAGAGTACAATAACATGTAGAGAAATCCTCTCATTTAAGAGTGCACCAGAAGGAATTGTTGTTAGCAGAGTGCAAAGACGAAATGAGATTATGATAAATAAGGATTTAGAAAGGTTATGAACAAATGAGATTGATTCACTGAGGAGAAAAACAAGATAGGAGTGAAATAGAATAAGAATTTGTAATATAGTGAAATAGATCAGAAGTACAACGGAGGAAATGGTATTCCAAATGTCTACAGAGAATGTGAAAAGAATAGCAAAAAAAAAAAAA
>NW_006409144.1:102356-113401 GCF_000296735.1 Chrysochloris asiatica
TTTGTAATACCAAGAGAGCAATGTAGGAATCACTAGCACCTGAACAAAACAAAGAAGAAAATAACTTCCTACAAGCTTTTCATCAAAGTATGTATAACCCACTAGAAACTTACCAAAATCTGTTTTCAAGTTCTCTGAAAAATTCAAGAATGCGAACAAATAATTAAAAGATAGTTTACAAAATTATGAATGAATTCACAGTTTGATTCTCACTTACTTAAGGATAAAGCTCTTTGCAATAAGTAGTAGCAAGGTACCCAAACCCTGGCTCTGAATGATAGAAGACCGATCTTTTTCAAATGCCATGCCAGGCATTCAAGCAAATATAAAACCATACTAGACTTCCCTGCAATTGGAGTACCGTACAAGTATATAAACATAAGAAACATTTGGAGATAAATAGGAAAAAAAACAAAACAAACCTATGTCAAAATTGAGGCAAATAATAATGGAATAAATGTATTTTCAGCTGATTTGCCATAACCTGTTGCCTTTCTTTTCTGAAACAAGGAGGTTCTTGAAGTCTGGTTTCCATTTTGTGTTGAACACATCTATTTGTTTTTAGTGGATCAAGATGAGAAACTGATCATATTCTATTTCCATTTTCACAGGAATATAAAGTTAATAAATATTCACGAATTGAAGGAATTTACAAATAATATAGCAAAGGTAAAATAGGTCTGGTTCACTCATGTCAATTTCTTTTCCTTGTTAATAATGATTTCCTCTTGCTCTGTAAGGTAAGCAGTGGACTGCAAAGTCCATTGGAATCAGCTACTCGCCAAACACCTTGTTATGGCTGCTTGGGCCTGAACATGTTAGAAGGTGCACAACAACAACAACTACAAGAACATGAGTCTGTAAGCACTTGATGGCACTTAAAAACAGCAACAGTGATGTCCCTGATTATATTGGTTTCATCACATCAAGGACTGTTGTTATGCATATTGAAATTGATTCCCACACATAGTGATCAGTTGTTGTTGTTGTTGTTAAGTGCTGTTGAGTAAGTTCTGACCCATAGCGACCCAGTACAGGGTTTCAGAGGGTGTAAATCTTTACGGGAGTAGAAAGCCTCATCTTTCTCCCGCAGAGCAGCCTATATTGGGTTACCAATATTATAAATCATTTGCATTGGCATACATCTTGGTCTCTTACCTGTGAATGCGTTGGTGGGTTTGTGATTTACTGTACAGTACTTATACTACAGAGCCAACCCAATCCTCATATCAAGGACCACTTTTTTAAAAAAAAATTATTTCATTGACTTTAACAGTATTTATTTAGTTGCAAAACATTATTTTTAGAGTCTGTGTATTGGTTTTGAGTTTCCATTCATCAAAGCCTATTGTTTAATAAGTTCATTGATTATATCTAAAAATGTTGGCACAGAGCTTGAATATTCTACATCAGACTTGTCTTCTTTACACATTTTATATGACTGGAACAAATTGTCAAAACCTAGAGATGGGCTCTCACATGTACTAGTGTGTGTGGACCACGGACTTTGTGTTTGCAGGCCCGTGTGTATCCTCCCAAAGCCGCATCAGGACTCCTTCCCACATTTTCATTCATGTGGAAATTTTAATATTAAGATAGAGAACATAGTGGTTCTCATTATCCCTTTGATTTGTGTTTCCTAGTCAGTAAATGAATGAGCTGAGTCACCTGAGTCTATGTTTTTGGAAGATTTTGGTCAGCTTATTTGTCTTCCTTCTATTGTAAGGTGAGAGTTTTCCTTTGTGTAATGATGGATGTCACTAAGGACAATGACTTGTGAATTACTATTTCTTATTTTCCAAGTGAAGCATGGAGAGTTCCATGCCATCTAGAGGAATTCCTTCATTTATGAGTAAGCCTGAAGGAATTGTTGTTTGCATAGAGGAAGACTAAAAGGAGAATATCATAGACAAAGTTAAAGAAAGGTTAGGCAGAAGGAAAAAAAAAAAAGTTGACTGAGAAGAGAAATAAGAAAGAATAGAAATAGAGTGTGATGTTTTCATATAATGAAATACTTCAGAAGTATAATGGAAGAAATGATAAGTAAAATGTTTACAGAGAATGTGAAAGGAATAGCAAAATGACAAAAAATGTGGAAATCCAATAACAACATCATATCATGCAAATACTTGAATTGGTGTTTCACTTTACCATTTTCTTTCTGAAGGACACCTGAAATACAAAGACAATAATGTAATAGTCCTTAGAACCAGAGCTAAACAAAGAAGCAAAATAGCTTTTTAAAAAAGTTTCACCAATTTATGTAGAACTGATTAGAAACTTACCATGATATTTTTTTATGTTCTCTGAAACATCCAAAAATGGGAAAAATCATTAAAAATAAAGATCATAACATTTTGATGCTCACTTAATCACGGAAAAATCCCATTATAGAACACAATACCAAGACACCCATAAGCTGGCTGTGAATTCAAAAAGGCTGATGTTTTTCAAATGATATGTCATGCATTCATTCAAATAGAAAACCCTCCTTGTCTTCCGTCCACATGACTAGAATCCAAGTATATAAGTATAAGAAAGATTAGGATGTGAATAAAGAAAGAAAAATGATGTTTATATTGGGGACAAACTACAATTGAAGAAATGAATTTCAACTAATTTGCACTACCCTGTAGTCATTGTCTGTTTTACTTAATGACAAACTTCTTGAAGCCGTGACTTTATATTGTCAATATCAATGGCACTGTAGGATAATGCATCAAACTGTAACGGAATTTCACCTCAAGGTCCAAGGTTCAAGTTCACCACAAACAATCTACATTATCGGTGTTGGTCAGTTTCAACTCTACAGTACTTGACAACTATATCAAATAGAAAGACAATAATGTAGTAGTCCTTAGAACCAGAGCTAAACAAAGAAGCAAAATAGCTTTGTGAAAGTTTCACCATTTTACATATAACTCATTAGAAACTAACAGGATATTTTTTCATGTTCTCTGAAAAATCCAAAAATGGGAAAATAGTTAAAAATAAAGATCACAATATATTGATGCTCACTTAATTATGAAAAAATTCCATTATAGAGCACAATACCAAGACACCCATAAGCTGGCTCTAAATGAAGAAAGGTCCATGTTTTTCAAATTATATATCATGCATTCATTCAAATAGAAAACCCTCCTTGCCTTCCATCCACATGACTAGATTCCAAGTATATAAATATAAGAAAGATTAAGATATGAATAAGGAAAGAAAAATGATGTCTAAATTAGGGGCAAACCACAATTGAAGAAATGAATTTTCGCTAATTTGTACTACACCCTCTAGGCATTATCTGTTTTATGTAATGACAAGGTTCTTGAAGCCTTGACTTTATATTGTCAACATCAGTGGCGCTGTGGGCTAATGCATCAAACTGCAAAGGCCACTGAACTCAAGGCCAATGGTTCAAGCTCACCACAAACACTCCACAGTGTAAATATGGGTTGGTTTTGCCTCTACAGTACTTAACAATCACAAGAACATGTTTTATAAGCAGATCAAAAGGAGACACTCACCATATTCTATTTTCCAAGGAAAACCAAATTTAATGAATATTCAGGAATGGAAGTAATGGAAGAAATTTACAAATAATGTATCTAAGTTTTAATAGCTTCCATTCACTCATGTCAATTCCTTTACCTAGTTAATGGAATCTTCCTTTAGCAATGTAGGATAAACAGTGGACTCCAATAAGAGTAAGACTTTGTAATGTAATGAAATAAATCAGAAGTATAACAGAGGAAATGATATTCCAAATGTCTACAGAGAATGCGAAAAGAATAGAAAAAGAAGCAAGAAGCAGAAATCACTCTAACAACATTATATAATACAAACAGGAGAACCGGTGTTAAACTTTACCATTTTCTCTGTGAAGGAGCTCTGTAATACAAAGAGATTAATGTAAGAATCATTAGCACAAGAGCAAAACAAGAAAATAACTTCCTGGATGCTTTTCACGAATGTATATATAACACATCAGAAACTTAGCAGAATCTGTTTTCAAGTTCTCTGAAAAATTCAAGAATGGAAAAAAAACTAATTAAAAAGAAAGTTAACAAAATTACGAATGAATTCACAGTTTGATTCTCACTTACTTAAGGGCAAACCCCTTTGCAATGAGTAGTAGCAAGGTACCCAAACCCTGGCTCTGAATGATCAAAAACTGATCTTTTTCAAATGTCATGCCAGGCATTCAAGCAAATATAAAAGCATACTAGCCTTCACTGCAATTTGAGTATCATACAAGTATATAAACATAAGAAACATTTGGAGATAGTGAAAAAAAACCTATGTCAAGAGAACAAACAAGATGGCGGGTCAGGTCGATGTGTAGTAAGGAGCTCTGTCAGCAACAACATGGAATACAGGACCAAGCAGGCTCGGGGGATGGTCTCAGAACTATGAACCACATATAAAAGAATATTTAGAAGGTTGGATGACTTACAGCTAGGGGAATTTGTAGCAGAAGCAAGAAACCCAGTGCTTTCTAATTCAAGATGCTCAGCTGCTCCAGGAGCCACCATCTTGGGTGAGACCAAGCAGGGGAAGGATCGGAGTGGCCACAGACGTCTGGCAGAACCGCCGAGATAAAGGTGTGGACATTCTTTTCTTTTGGTATCTGTTCATTGGTCCCTTGCTGTCTGCGCACCTCCATTCTGGTGACTATAGGGGTGCCTGAGGTAGTGGACAACCAGCCCCACCCTCAGAGGATTCTACTACACATGCGCACAGATCTCATCAAAATTTAAAGAGACAGTTTCCACTGAAAACCAAACAGCCACAGCCGGCCCTGAACTGTTTATAACTAGAAAAAAGACCTGAACTGGGATTGTGGAGTGGGACAGGCAGACAAAAAAGGAAATAGACCTAAAATTAAATCCTTAGTTGCGTCAAAATGACCAACAGTGTCATCTTGAAATTTCTCAAGAAGAAGAGTGAAAAGGGAAGCCCATTTCCTGATCACATCTACCTGGAAGCAATAAGAAAGCATAAAAATTACCAAAATACACACCCATCCAAGTATTAAGGCCACAGATAACCCCAGTATATGTCCCAAAAAAGAAGCAGATGACCATATCTGCACATGTCCAGAAATAAGATAAAGTGACTGAGGCAAATGAGCTGTAAGTAGACCTACACTCTATACTGGAAGATGGGCAGGCTTTGGAAATGCCTGAGAAGGAATTCAGAAAAATGATTATAAAATGTATCAAAACACTATATAATGAAGTTAAGAAAAATAAGGAAGAAGTCAGGAAAGCGTTACAGGAACAATCAAATAAGATAGATACAGCATTGGAAACATTTCAAAACCTACAGAAAGAGGTCCAAATGATTAATAATAGAATATCAGAAATGGGCAATACACTGAAAGGACAAAGGAATAGAATTGAAGAGATAGAAGCCAGAACTAGTGAGCTAGAAGATAAATCTCTCAACACTACTAAGATAGAAGAACAAACACAAAAAAGGATAAAAAAATTTGAAGAAGGCCTAAGATACATGTTGGACAACATGAAGAGGAATAACATAAGGATTATTGGCATTCCAGAAGCGGAACAATCACACAAGTCCACAGAGGAGACAGTTGAAGAACTTTAAGAAAAATTTCCTAACATCTTGAAAAGTCAAAAGATAATTATTCAAGAAACTCAATGAACCCCAGGAAGGATAGACCCTAAAAGACAAGCACCAAGACATATAATAATCAAGCTCTCCAAAATCAAAGATAAGGACAGAATTTTGAAAGCAGTTAGGGAAAAGAGAAGTGTAACATACAAAGGCAAGCAAATCAGATTACGCTCAGATTTCTCAACAGAAACCATGCAGGCAAGAAGGCAATAGGGAGACACATATAAAACCCTGAAAGAAAAAAACTGCCACTCAAGAATCTTCTACCCAGCAAAGCTGTCGATCAAATACAAGGGTGTAATCTAAATATTCCAGGATAAACAAGCTAAGGGATGTTTCCAAAGTCAACCCTGCTATGAAAAACATCCTAAAGGAAGTTCTGTGGACTGAGAACCAACAAGAACAGACAACAACTACAGAATGATGTACATGTCAGCATCACCATGAACTCAATAGACAAATGGAAGAGTCAAGAACAGAATAAAATTATAATGAAATAGATCAGAAGCATAACAGAGGAAATGATTTTCCAAATGTCTATAGAGAATGTGAAAAGAATAGAAAAAGAGGTAAGAAGCAGAAATCACTTTAACAATATTAGATAATAGAAACAGGAGAACTGGTGTTAAACTTTACCATTTTCTTTGTGAAGGAGATCTGTAATACAAAGAGATTAATATAAGACTCATTAGCACCAGAGCCAAATAAAGAAGAAAATAACTTCCTAGAAGCTTTCACCAATGTATGTATAACCCATTAGATACTTACCATAATCTGTTTTCAAGTTCTCTGAAAAATTCAAGAATGGGAAAAAGTAATTAAAAAGACTGTTAACGAAATTACCAATGAATTCACAGTTTGATTCTCACTTACTTAAGGACAAAGCCCTTTGCAATGAGTGGTAGCAAGTTACCCAAACCCTGGCTCTGAATGAATGAAGGCCGATCTTCTTCAAATGCATGCCAGGCATTCAAGCAAATATAAAACCATACTAGCCTTCCCTGCAGTTGGAGTTTCATACAAGTATATAAACATAAGAAACATTTGGAGATAAATAGGAAAAAAAAAAAAAAAAAAACCTATGTCAAAATTGGGGCAAATCATAATGGAATAAATATATTTTCAGCTGATTTGCCATACCCTGTTGCCTTTGTCTGTTCTATGAAACAAGGAGGTTCTTGAACTCTGGTTTCTATTTTGTGTTGATCACATCTATCTATTTTTAGTTGATCAAGATGAGAAACTGATCATATTCTATCTCTATTTTAACAGGAATATAAAGTTAATAAATATTGATGAATGAATGCAATGGAGGAAATTTACAAATAATATATCATAGTTCAAATAGCTTTGGTTCACTCATGTCAATTCCTTCTTCTTTTTCATAGTGACTTCCTGTTGCTGTGTAAGGTAAGCAGTGAACTGCAAGGTCCTTTTTAATCAGCTGCTTGTCAAACACCTTGTATTGTTCACTTGTGCCAGAACACGTTCAAAGGCATACAACAAAAACTTCAATAACAACATGAGTCTGAAATTACTTGATGGCATGTAAAAACAACAGGGAATTTACTGATTATATTGCTTTCATCACATCAAGGTCTTCCTGTTGTTATGTGTATTGAAGTTGTTTCGTATACATAGTGATCCTACATTGGGTTACTGATGTTATAAATCATCACCAGTAGCATAAATCCTGATCTCTTACCTGTGCACGTGTTTGTGGGTTAGTGTTTGTTGCCCAGTGCTTATGCTACAGAGCCGCCACAATCCCCATATCAAGGACTATGTTTTAAAATTATCTCCTTTAGTTTAATAGTATTTAGTTAGTTGCAAAATGTTATTTTTCCCTTTAAAGAGTCTGTGTGTTGATTATTAGTTTCCATCCAGCAAGTCCTTTTGATTTATAAGTCACTGATTATATTTAAAATTTTTGGCACAAAGCTTGAATATTCTACCTCAGACTAGTCTTCTTTTGACATTTCATATGATTGCCAGAATTTGTCACAATTAGAACATCTGAATTTCAATGATAAAATTAATTTTGGAATCATGTTCATTTTGAAAACAATTCCAATTCTAGGATAAGTAACTAACCAAACTCCATGATTTCCTTAGCCACCTTTTTGATAAACTCAATTTTGATAAAAATGAATTATGAATTGCCAGTTTTTAAATTGTAGTTATATGAAAGTTTCTGGGAAATGATGAGAGCTGTACAATAATTGAAGAAATATATAAATCACAGAGTTTCAATAACATTAGTTTTCTCAAGTGAACTTATCCTACATAAGGCCAAGATATAGATAGATAGCACTGGTTTCATAGTATCTAGCAATGGCTTTTCTTAATTATTTCTTTAGTATATGAAAAAAATGTCCCCACACCATGTAAATAGATTGTATGTTTAGCTGATAAAGGCAAGGTTGCTGATTTCAAATATCCATAGGCTTGGCAATCTATTTCATAGAAACCCCTTAAGAGGACTGTGGTACTCTGACACATTTGAGGAATTATTCTTTTGTGGATGCACTGATTAACCAAATCCTTAAATTTAGATGTTTCACAAATGTATGCATTCTTTATTCAAATATGTCTTATAGGTAATGCCTTTCTCCACTCTTTCTGAGACTCAAAGTATATATGTTGTAGAGGTTATCATAATTTCACACAGCATCACTAGTATTCTGTTCAAGTTTTGATGCACCTATATGAATATGTATACATATGCTATTTTAAGCAATTCATTTGGAGAACATCATTTGATTTATTTGCACTTTACCTTCTTTGCTATTTATTTATTTTTGTCTGGCCTATTTATTGAGCCAGCAAAGTAATTTTATAGCATCTATTCCATTCAATCATTTGTAAAATTTGATTTCCTTTTTTCCCTTTCATAGTCTGTTTCTCTATTGTCTTTTTCCACATCATTCATTATTGATATGATTTCCTTTAAGCAAAGCCAATTTTTCTATGGTTTTATTTTAGGTTATACACAAATGTTTGTGTATGCTTCACCAGATTTCTCTAATAGTGACACTGTATATTGCTGCAGAAAAATATCAACTTCTAGAAACTGACAATGCCACAATACTATTAATTAGACAGTGAGACTCACAAAGTTTTAAGCATTTATACATCTCTTCAGAGTCCTGGTGTGGCAATGTGGCCTAACGTGCTGGATTGTAAATTGGTTTGAATTGCATGGTCAGTGGTTTAAGCTAACCAATCTCTCCTTGGAAACCCTTCTCAGGGACACTATGCGTAGGAACCAACTTAAAGGCACTTAACAATATACATATATTAATTATCATGTTTGTAGTTATATGCAACTTCCTCCAATAAATGGATTCATATTAGTTTATTTATATCTAGATAAAGAACAAAATGGTATCCCATTATGACTTCATGTGCTTTTCTAGTAAGTAAAAGTGTGTGCTTCATATCTTGTGCTTCTTCACTTTTAGTCATCTTAGTGAAATGAATTATCTGCTAATTTATTTTAGGAAACTTTTGATTGAATTATTTTTCTTACTATTACTGCAGTATGGGTATTCTCTGGAAGGGCTAGAAACAAGTTCTTTAATAGATTTCTTTTTTTTTTGAAACTGTCTTGTAAATTTTGGTGTTGTAATAAGAAATCTATGCCTAAATCCAGAGTTTTAGATATTTTCTCCTGTTTTCTTGTAAAACTTTTTATTATGACATCTTTTTAGGGTTATGAGGCACTTTATATGTGCTGATCGTTAAATTTCACCAATTTGCATTACAGCAGGCAACTAAATTCCTCTGCACCATTTACTGAACAGAGTCCATTCCATTCCCAAATGAAGGACTTTGGCAAATTTCTCAATATCAACTAAATACAAAAATTTCTTTCTGACTTTTAATGTTTTTCAGCTGATAATGTGCGTACCCTTATTCCATTTAATGAATCATTTGATTGCTGGCAAAATACTTACAAATTGATGTTTTTCATTTCAATAGATAAAGATTTGAGGAACAGAGAGTTCAATAACGTGTAATGAATATCCAGCATATGAGAGTGGGTCAGACAAAACTTCTGTTAATATAATGAGATTATGGAAGCAAATATAACAGAGAAAGCTAAAGGAAGAATTAGAGAAAAATAAAATATTTTTTTTAAATGTCTAAAGAGTAAGTAAGGAGTCCTGGTGTTATGCTAAAGGATATGCACAGAACTTCCGGGTCATTTGAACTGTGAGATCAGTGGTTCAAACTCACCAACTGCTCCTTAGAAACCATATAAAGATTGGGTTTGAGTCAGAACTGACTCTATGGCACTTAACAACAAAAGAGGAAGCAAAAGAAATAGAAAAAGGAGGCAGCAAGCAGAAATAATTGTAAAAAAAATAGCATATACTACAAGTCAGTGAATTGTCATTAAAGTTTACCAGCAATTGTCTGAAGTTTATCTGAAATATAAAGACAGGAATGTAAGAATTATTATCACCAGAAGCAAAACAAAAAATATGATACTAAAATTTTTTCACAAATGTATGTATCATTTATTACCCACTTTGAATAAAAACATACAAAATCATTTAAATTCCACTGAAAAAACTAAGGAGGCAACACAATTTTACATGAAAGAGTAGAGAACAAAATTAAAAAAAATTTAATTGTGACTAAAAGTTATAACCTTCCATTGTTTTGTCAAGTGTCTTGTTTCCAACTCATAGTGGCGCTCTGTATAGCGTTTCTGAGAAAAGGCTGCTAAGTTTGAACGACTGATCTTGCCGTAGACACTGATCTTCTTGTTGAGTGTTTATCCTACGGTGCCACTCCAGGACTTCTAGGTTGTTGTTGATAAGTCCTGGTTGTGATTCATAGGGACCTTGTATAAGGTTTCCAAGGAATGGCTGGTGAGTTTGAACCGTCAACCTTGAGGTTCTCACCCAACTTTCAGAAGAGTGCGTAAAGTCTACATTGTTGTTAGGTGCCATGGCATAAGTTCTGGCTCACAGCAACTCTGTACAGGGTTTCCAAGGAGTGGCTGGTGGGTTTGAATAGTTCACCATGAGGTTAGCAAATGAGAGCTTATCCTACATCTCCACACCAGAACTCCTTAGAAATAATTATGTGGTCTTTTCATCACCATCATCACCATCACCTCCAGTACATTGCTATAATTTTCATGAACAATTAGCGTTTTGCACTAACCTCAGGACTACATGCTGAACAAACATCATATTTTGCAATCATGGGTGCTAAGGCAGTAAGTTATTTTAACGATGCAGAACAAGAAATTGACCTGAGAAACAGGCTACAGAAATCAAGGAGTTTTTTCACAGTTGGATATCCCAGAGTTGAGATTGTTTCCAAAATGAATGTGATTCCAATAGGAATTTTATTTTCTAAACTCAGAAGTCTGATTCCTGTACTACTTCTTT
>NW_006409144.1:113501-116674 GCF_000296735.1 Chrysochloris asiatica
AGAGTCATTTGAAAAATAACCCTGCAATGTTGTATCATCAGAGACAACTTTGTCAAATAACAAATGAGGACTGCAAATTACTTCATATAAAAATGTAATACCTTAGCAAGGCAAATTGGGTGCATAAGTCCCTTGATTTGCCTTGAAGGAGGGAGAGGTTGCTTTTGCTGATAAGGTGCAGAGCTGCTCATTTTTGCAGTACACCTAAGACACCGATAATGGAACTTTCTCTTTGACCAGTATACTAATTCAATTTTGATAAAAATTAACTATGAACTGTAATTTTTACAATTTATCGATGTGAAAGTTTCTTGGTGACAGTAAGAGCTGCAAATGGAAGAAATTTACAAATAGCATATCATTTCAATAACATTAGCTCACTGAGGTGAACTTTTCCAAGACATGGATTATATATTTTTCATAACATTTAGGACTGGATTTCCTTAATTATTCCTTTATATATATATAAAAAATGTCTGCACAAAATGAAAATTGATAATATGTGCAGCTATTAAAAGGCAACGTTTCCAGTTTCAGTCCACCCAGAGGCATGTCTGATTAAATGATTGGTGATCTACTTCATAGAAAACACTAAGGAGGACAGTGTGCTCTGATACATTTGAGGGATTGTTGTTTTGGGGGATGCATACAGTTTATTTGAATCTTTAAATCAAAATCTTTCCCAAGTTTATGCATTCTTTCTTTAAATATGTTTTATGGGCAATGTCTTTTTCATTTCTTCTAAGACTCTAAGGGTACATTTGTTGGAAGTTGTCATAATATTACACAGTTCCCCTAATGCTTTATCTTTTCATTTTCTTTATACATATATAACTTCCTCAGGACAACTCTTTTGCTTTATATATACTCCCATTTTCTGGTTTGTTTCTTTTTAAGCCATGTCTATTTATTGAGCCAATAAATTAATTTTATTTCAACCATTGTATTTATTCTGTTACAAAAACATATTTTTTCTCTTCTAGAGTCTGTTTCTCTACTGTGAGTTTTCATCTCATTCACTACTGATATGATTTCCTTTAAGCAAAGTCAATTTTTTAAGGTTTTATTATTTTTATTTTAATTATGCACAGAGACTTGCATATTCTTCATCAGATTTCCATATTTATGACAGTTCTGGTATGGTACTGCAGGAAAAACACAGGACCACAAGCTTTGTTTGAACTTTGAGGTCATAATTTTTCTCACCAGCACTCCTAGGAAACCCTATAAAGGGGTCCTATGAGTTGGAACCAACTTGACAGTACTTAACAATAACATATGACTGCAGCAAAATACCCAAATCTAGAGGTTGACAATACTACAACACTGCTAAATAGACAATGGGACTCACAAGATTCAAGCATTTATACATATATTTGTCTACACGTGTATGCTGTTGCTATTAAGTGCCATCAAGTCAGTTCCTACCCATAGCGACCCTGTACAGGGTTTCGAGGCTGTAAATCTTTACGGGAGCAGAAAGCCTCATCTTTCTCCCATGGAGCGGCTGGTAGTTTCGAACTGCTGACCTTGATTCGCAGCCCAATTCATAACCACTACGCTACCAGAGCTACTTGTATGCAATTCCCTCTAATATATAGATTCATATGAAATGACTTATGTCAACATAGAAAATACATAGAGAATATAGTGCCTTTCAACTGTAATCATAGTAAGTAATAGTGTTGCATTTTCTTTTGTGCTTATTATCTATTCAGTCATCTTTAATGAAATGATATAAGTGATCTGCTCATATCTTTTGGGCAGTTTTTGATTGGGTTATTTGTCTTTCTATTATTGTGGCATGAGTGTTCTCTTGTAAGTGCTGGATACGAGGCCTTTTTATGTTTGTGTTTTAAAAGTTGTTTGACTTTCCCTGCTGTAAGATTGGAACTCAGAGGGAACACTTGAGCAGACATATAAGCTTGCTAGTGACCACATTGGTCTAGTGGTGAGTGGAAGAGAGGGAAAGGCAGCAATGCAGAAATTGGCTGAGCTCAACCACGTTCCATAGACTCCTGTGGGCCTGGAGATGAGAGAGAGAAGAGGAAGGGCTGATTGATCCAAAGTATGGTGAGCCTACAGACACCTGATCCATGGACAAGGACATAGCCACAGAGGGCTAGAGCTGAGAGTGAAACATCCAGGTGACCTAGCTTCAATGGCTTGATAAACAGAACTCAACTAGTGTAAGGTTAAAAAATAAAAAGTTTTAATAAAGGAAACGAGGGTAAATTCCTACAATTTTTATGAGCTTGACCTATACTCATGGAGGTAATAACTCTAAATACTAACAGAGAAGGAAGGAATCTTCACATCAAGTATCAATGCTATCCCCTCTGTACACAGGGTAGACAGGGTAGGTGTGGGCAACTTAGATATTGGTTAACTGAAATGAGGAAGTGATGGAGGCATGAAGTGCTGGCTTACAAGCTTTCAAGATAGAGTTTAGTTTAAAAGTGTGTGGGGGAAGAGAAAGAACAAGGTGGCGGATCTGGTGGAAGTACAATAAGAGCTCTGCCAGCAACAACACAGAATACCTGACCAAGCAGGCTCAGGGCATGGTCCCAGAACTCTGAACCACATATAAAGGAATATTTAGAAGTTTAGAAGGCTTACAGCTAGGGGAATTTGTGGCAGAAGAAAAAAATCCATTGCTTTCTAGTCCAGGACACTCAGCTGCTCCAGGAGCCACCATCTTGGGTGAGACCAAGTGGGGGAAGGATCAGAGCGGCCACAGACACCTGGCAGAACCACAGAGATAAAGGTGTGGACATTCTTTTCTTTTGGTATCTGTTCGTTGGTCTCTTACTGTCTGCACACCTCCATTTTGGTGACTATAGGGGTGCCTGAGCTAGTGGGAACCCCAGACCCACCCTCAGACGGTTCTACTACGCATGTGCACAGATCTCCTTGAAATTTAAAGAGACAGTTTCCAATTAAAAGCAAACAGCCACAACTGGTCCTGAACTGTTTACAACTAGAAAATAAGGCCTGGACAGGGATTGTGGAGTGGGACAAGCAGACCAAAAAGGAAATAAGCCAAAAATTAAATCCTAAGTGATGTCAAAAAGACCAACAGTGGCATCTTGAAATTTCTCAAGAAGAAGAGTGAAAATGGAAGCCCATTTCCTGATCACATCTACCTGGAGGCAATCAGAAAGCATAAAAAA
>NW_006409144.1:118324-143922 GCF_000296735.1 Chrysochloris asiatica
TATAGGACCTTAGGTGGAATCCTGAGTCCCATCCACAACCTTGTGAGGTGAGACATTCCCATTAGAAAGGACAAGCAGACTGGAACAGCTACAGTGACAGAAGATACAACCTATGATAGGCAGAAGACACCTTACTTGCTCTTGCTGGATTTGTAGAGGACTGGAAGGACTTACTAATGAAGATCAAAGGCTACAGTCTTCAATATGGGTGGCACCTCATTGCAAAGAAAACAAAGATCCTCACCACTATACCAATAAGTAACATCAAGATAGATGAAGAAAATATTGAAGTTGTCCATGATTTCATTTTACTTGGATCCAAAATTAATGCTCATCGAAGCAGCAGTCAAGAAATCAAACAAAGTGTTTCAATAGGCAGGCAAATGTTCTGTAAAACATCATTTTTTAAATGTTAAAGAGCAAAGACTTCACTTTGTGTACTTTGGTGTGACTGATCCAAGCCATGGTATTTTAATCGCTTCATCTGAATGTAAAAACTTGACAATAAGTAAGGAAGGCCATAAAAGAATTGATGCATTTGAATTATGGTAATGATGAAGAATATTGAATGTACCATGGATCGAAAAATGAATGAGAAAATTTGTTTTGGAAGATGTATGGCCAGATTCTTCCTTGGAAGCAGTGATGGCAAGTCTTTGTCACTAGCACTTTGGTTACATTGTCTGGAAGGATCGATCCTGGAGAAAAACACCATGCTTGGTAAAGTGGAGGGTCAGTAAAAAGCAGACGACCCTCATTGAGATGGATTGACACAGTACCAGGAACAATGGGCACAAATATAACAAAAATGGTTAGGATGGCACAGGTTCAGACATTGCTTTGTTCTGTCATGTATAGACAGGGTTACTGTAAATCAGAACCTACTAAATGGCATCTAATGCTAAATTACAATAATTCCAAAGTAATGATAATTGCATTGTCATATAATCAAAGTGCATTACTCCTTCAATTATATTCTCTGAGTATGAATTAATATAAACCTCTTACCCTTTTCTTGTGTCATTATCTCTGTAAAAATCCAAATACACATTCATTAACCATAGTGAAGTAAATTCACAAATGATGCAATAGGTTTAAAAAATTTCACACAGCTTAATACCAAAATAGTTGCATGAAGATCTGATCTTTTCCAAATTACATTCCTGCTACTCATGCAAAGTAAAAAACTTACCTGTGTCTTTCCTCATTTTCTCTGGAAAATTAATTAGGTGGAAACTAAGAATACATGGAAAAATTAACAACTATTCCTTCCATGTAAATTGGGGCAAATTGTAATTGAGTTAACAAAGTTCCAAATAGATTGACATGCCTAAGCAGTACAGTCTGTTCTATGTAAAGTTGAGGTACTTAAGTTGTCACCTGTCATCCAGTCATTCCAACTCATAGTGACCTTATAGAGTTTCCAAGGAGTGGATACTGGATTTAACTGTAACTCTTCCAGTTAGCAGCCCAGTGCTTATCCTAGAGTACCACATCAGATACTGATGGAGTTGTCTTAATATTGCCTAATCTGGGTTCCTCTAAAGTTCTGTTCTTTTAAAATATATATATATATTTCCTGTTCTGCAGATATGACCATTTCCATTGCTTTCTTTTTCATTTTCCTTTCTTTTTATTTTTTCCTTTCCATTTCTGAACCAATAAAATGATTTTTTGCATACCACAAAATTTTATTAAAATAATTTTAAGGCTAATTAGACTAATTTTACTCAAAGTAAATCTACATTAAATTATAATATTAACAATCTTGAGACACTATTAACTTAAAATATAAGTAGAAATCTATTTGGTCTTTTATAGATCACATACTATAGAACTCACAAATGAAAATTTACAGATAGAGAAATAATGATAATTAGGGAATGAGGATTTTAATATGGAAACCTATAAGATGTCATATTTTAAATACACATGGTTCAAAAAGAAAGAATCTTTTAATAATTTTGCACAAAATCAAATTTTATACATTTGGTGTCTTCCAGAAAATGTTGCTTTGAACACTTACACTATGATCAAACTTCCTTTGGTAGCTTTCAATCAAAATGAATGCCATTTTGTAAAATATTTTATTATTGTTAAGTGCTGTCAAGTTGATTCCGACCCATAGCAACCCTGTACAGGATTTCCAAGGGGCAGCTAGTGAGTTTGAACCACCGACCTTACAGTTCAAATGAGTTTGCAGTCTGACGCACGAGCACACAGTTCCACACCATGTAAGAAGTACTTTTTAATGTTAGTACAAAGTATCTTTTTCGTAGTTACCATACTAACATCACTACTGAACTTTCATTTTGCTATTCAACCTCACTGCTGTATATGTAAAATATGAAACAAGATACCAACAAAATCCTTTTAATCTTTTGACAAAATAATCTCTGCTTCACAATATCAAGTCTTTAAAGTCTCTTACAAATCCTTTTATAGTAGTACAGCACATAGAACACTTACTGTCCCTGTGCAAACTGTAATAAGAAACCCCAAACTTTATTATAGCAATAATACAAATACTGCAATTAAAAAGGAAATCAAAGAGCAGTTGCCCTAATGCAAAAAGCAGGGTCTGCTAGACTCAATCTTAGAATAGTAAACAAACACACTAACCCCCCCAGAACTCTTAAACAGAAAATTCACAAACTTCTAGGCTAAAATAAAGATGTTGATGTTTCATTATGTTAAACACATCAGATATACAACATCCTCTTTGCACATAAAATATGTTGCTTATGAACCTTATTTCAAAAAAAAAATCAGATATCAAAGTTTAAAACTATTAAAAATAAATGAAGCAAATAGATGCCAGTATTTATTTATGTTGTGTAATTGGCCTGCCAGTCTTTAACACTGACTGTTCACCAATTAAAGGTTCTTGTTTTTCAATCCAAGTGTTCATAAACTAAGATACCTTATCTTCAAGAATACCTAAGTAATCTCTGTCACTAAAGAATGTAGCATTTAGGGTATTTTTAAATGTGCATTCATGGTTACACACACATAAAATGATGACACCTTACACTAACAATAATTCCAAAGTACTGATAACGACATTGTCATATCATCAAAGAGTATTCTTTCTTCAATTATATTCTCTGTATAAGGATTAATATAAGACTCTTACCTCTTACTTATATCACTTTCTCTGTAAAAATCCAAAAGCACAGACATTCATTAACCATAGTGTAGTGAACTCACATATCATGTAACAGGTTTAAGTAAATTCACACAGCCTAATACCAAGATAATCATACCCTTGCATGAAGGTTTGATGGACTCCAAATTACTTGCTTGCTATTCATGCAAATATAAAAGCTTACCTGTGTCTTTCCTTATTTTCTCTGGAAAACTACTTAAACAGAAATTAAGAATACATGGGAAAAAATAAACAGATATTCCATCCATGTAAATTGGGGTAAATTGCAATTGAATCAACAAAATTCCAAATTCATTGACAAGCCAAGGGACTACTGTCTGTTCTATGTAAAATAGAGGTACTTGAGTTGTTAACTGTCATCAGGTCATTCCAACTCATGGCAACCTTATAGAGTTTCCAATGAGTGGGTGTGGGTTTAACCACAGATCTTTCAGTTAGCAGTCCAGTGCCTATCCTAGAGCACTACATCAGATACTGATGGTGTTGTGTTATTATTGCCTAATCTGGTTTCCTCTAAATTTCTTTACTTTCTCAATTTTTTTTCTGTTCTACAGATCCAATCATTTCCATTGCTCTTTTACTTTTCTTATTTTTCATTTCTAAACAAATATATATTTTTTTAATTTCAGAGATTGTATTTATTCAATTCTAAACATGTTTTTTCCCTTTTAGAATTAGTTCTTTGCCGAGTTTTCATCTTTTTCCCTAATGCTATGTTTTATTTTAGCAAAATTGTTTTCATTCAAATATATATGTGTGCTGTTGTTGTTGTTAAGTGTTGAGTTGGCTCAGACGCACAGTGACCCTGTATATGATTTCCATGGAGATGCTATTAAGTTCAAAATCCCAACCTTGTGATTCAAATCAATGTTGCAGTTCAGTGCTTTAACCACAGTGCCACACCAGGACTCCACATACAGTGTTGTTGAGAGATGTTGAGTCTAGTCCAACTAATAGAGAGCCTGTAATGGGTTTCCAAAGAACAGCAGGTGAATTTGAATCGCCAACTTTGCAGATCAAACCAACTTTGCTGTCCAGTGCTTATCCTATAGCACCACAATAGGACTACCTCTTTTCTCTCTATCTGTATACATACACAGTTCTTAGCAACAACAGCAACACACACACATATATGTATGTTCATGAATTTTCCATCACATTTTCCTAATGATAGCATGTTGTTGTTGTTGGTAAGTGTTGTTCACTTTGTTCTGACTCATAGCGACCCTATATAGGGTTTCCAAGGAGAGGTTGGTGAGCTTGAACCGCTGAACTTGTGGTTCCAACAGATCTTTCAGTCCAATGCATTAACCTTTAGTGCTACACCAGGACTCCAATGATGGCATAGTAGATTGAGTATTGGAATAGTAGCCACAAGGTCACCGATTCAAACCTACTCTCCACTCTGAGTGAGAAAGATGGGCTGTTTGCTCCTATAAAGCTTTGAAGTCTCAAATAGGGTCACTATGAGTCAGAATGGATTTGATGGCAGTAGGTTTGTTTTTTTTTTCTTGTATTTCCTTAATGGTGACATCTTATATAACTATGATAAAATATCAAAATGTAGAAATTGACAATGAAACAACATCGCTCGCTAACTAGACGATGGAATTGACAATGTTTAATCATTTTACATACATTTTTGGCATCTATGTATATGTGCCTGTGTACTTTTTATTCAATGTCCTCCTGTAAATAGATTCATGATAAATAACTCATGTCAAGAGAGAGAGGACAATAGTATCCCCTTGTGTCTTTCCTTGAGGTTAAAGAGCTGAATAGTGTGCAGCATCTTCATTTGTTCTTGGTCTTATTCACTAGTCTGTCATCTGTTTTAGTGAAATATCTGCTCATAGCTTTTGGGAAGTTTGATTATTTGTCTTCTTAGGATTCAGATGAAAGTGTTCTTTTAAATTACTGGATTATTATTGTTAAGTTCTGTCAAGTCCATTCAACTAATGAATATAAGTTCTTTGATAGTTTTGTGTTTTCAGAATTATCTCCCAACTACCAAACTTGCAGATAGTACCCTTGTGATCTAGCCTAAATAGCTTGCTGGACAGAACTTAACTCAACCAGATGAAGACAAGAAAGTTTGATATGAGGATCATGAGGAAACTGCCACAATTTGATGAACTGGACCTTTTCTTATGGCTGTAGTTGTTCAAAATTCCAAGTGAAAGGGAAGTATGGGAGACTATAAAAGCATGAAGTGGCTGGCTTACAAGCTTCCATGAGTTTGCTTACTTTTAGAATGAGGTGTGTAATAAAGAATTCCCACTGAGTAGTTTCTTTTTCTCCAAATGGGAAACAATTTGGTGGAAGGGGATGCAGGAAAATGGGTATAGGAGTTTATGATTCAATTGTGAGTAATTTTTAGCAGGACTAATTGCGACTGTCACAGCTGTAAATGTAGAAGATATGTAACTAAAAGGGGGGAGTAGTCAATTTTTCACTTCAGGAAGATAGGACTCTAAAATCAACAAGAGGGAAGAGTATGAGTGGAGCGTGGGAAACTAACCAGAAAAGCTTTTCAAATTATTTGCTCAGCTTGTTGTGGTTGAAGTGCTGTTCTGACAAAAAAATGACCCTATGTACAATAGAATGAAGCACTGCCTGGTCCTGCACCATGCTCACAATTGCTGCCATGCTTGACGACATTGCAGCTGCCACTGTACCAATCCATGTCATTGTGAGTCTTCCTCTTTTTGTGGACCCTCCACTTTATCAAGCCTGATATTCTTCTCCATGTGCCAGTCCTTCATATCAACGATCAAACTTGCCTCCTCAATACACTGGGTTGATAGGTATGGGCATATTAAACATTGGTTTTCAATAATGGGGGCTATAAACACGTGAAATGAATGACTTATAGGCTTTCATAAGTTTGCTTAACTTTAGAATGAGGGTATTTAGGTAGACTCTCCACTGAATAGTTTCCTCTTGTCCAGATGGAGAAGGATGGGTGGAAGAGTATATGATTCAATGGTCAGTAATTGTTAGCAGGACCAATTGTGATCATCACAACTATAAAGGTAGATTATATGTTACTAAAAATGAAGAGTAGTTGATCTTTCATTTCAGAAACCAAGGATCCTAGGACTGGAAAGAGCATGAGTAGAACAAGGAAGCCCAATCAGAAAAGTGGCGACCACAGAGATGATAGCAGAGGTGATGCATAGAGAGATAAATCATCTGAGACTCTGATCCCATGGAATGAGAAATATTATCTGCTTTTGGGCAGGAGGCTGCCTTGACATTTAAATGAATATATATTTTCTTGTTGTATGTGTACATCAAAAAAAGGGGGGTTATAAAAGCAAGTACTATTAACTGATGATACATGAGGGGATTATAATCATTGTATTGAAACAAGGTGTATGATTTGTTGAATGTAAAACTGATGATCTACCTTGTAAATTTTCAATAAAAGCTTTTTTTTTTTTTTTTTAAAGAATTATCTCCAATCTGCTGCTTGTCTCTTAATATTCCTAATATTGTCTTCTGAAGTACAAAGTTTTGACTTTTGATGAGGTCCAATTTGTCAATTTTGATTTCATGAACTGGATTTTTGGTGCTGTAAAACATCTATGCCTAACCTGACGTCTCAGCGATTTTCTCCTACGATTTTCTTGTTAAAGAGCTTACATTTAAGGTTATGAGCTACTTTAAGACATTTTTACTTAGCAGATCATAAATAAGTTATTGCTCTTGACAGTGTCCACTTAAATCTTAGGCTTCCCTCATATTTTCTTCTTCTTTTTTTCTGATTGTTCCTCTAGCAGATGAATAGTGATTTTTCTTCAAGATCAGTTATTTGGGCTTCCATTGATTCAAGTCTACTTCTTTGTCCTTTAAGTGCATTACCTATTTTTGAAGGCTTAATGTAAATCTCCTGGCTTTCTAATTACTATTTTTATGTGGTTTCAATTTTTTAAATTTATTTTGTCAGGTTGCTTCCTGAATTAATGTATAGTTTTATCTATATTTTCCTTGATACCATCTTCAGTTTTCTTGATCATCCTTTAATTCTGTTAAAGGTGCCTAAATAGTATTCTTTTGAATTCCTTATCAAGAACTTTTTATACTATTTAGGTATATTTTCTGACTCTGTAGTTTCATCACTTATTTGAGGCACTCTGTCTTGTTTCTTTGTGTAAACTGAGATTGCCTGTTTGAGGCACTGTTGTATCATATCATATGTATATTTCATTGATGAATGTATATTAGTATGTTCTCAGGCACTCACCGCCTGTCCCATGGTAGAAGTGGTAGAGACTGGAAGTGTGAACCTGCTCTCTGTTCACTGTTTGTGTAGCATAACTCATGGTGGTTTCATATACCTTTAAAAACATGGGTACTATGTTCAGCTCCAACCCCAGACAAAGCAGAGATTGCTCAGGAAAAGGTTCTACTGGATACAGTGTGGGGGTTGGTCATGCCCCCCACTACCAAGAGGGCATGGGAACAAGGGAGAACTGCATCCCCCATGCCTTCAACCTCCAGCCCAATCTTGTACCTGAAAGCCACTATATACACAGCCACACTATGGACAAAAAGCTCATTATGGACACCCGACTCTGAGCCAGCCTATAGACTGAGAGTTTTTCTTTCCATGTTTCCTGTTAAGCTTCCACTTCCAGTCAGCAATGAATCCACTTCTGCTTCCTATCCTCTGACACTCAGGATTCAATGATCACCATCTGTATCTGCTTCACTCAGTCTCAGTTTTAGATTGCTGTCTTATTAACTCTTTAATGTATTAGATGAAGATTTACAGAGTAGCTAATCAGTTTTATATTCAACATTTCATACACATTTTGTTCAGTCACATTGATCACAATCACCTGAAAGTAGCATTATGCATCTCACTTTCTATGTTTTCTGTTTCCATTTTTCTTTAGTTTCCAGCTTTTCCAAACTCTGTTCTTGGGTAAATGCTACACTTACAATCACAAATATTTAACCATTCTAAGGTGTGTGTAGGAGTCCTGGTGTGGTGCTGTGGGTTAATGCACCAGACTGCAAAGCCATTTGAACTGCAAGGTCGGTGCTTCAAGCTCACCAGCTGCTCCTGGAAACCCTATACAGGGTCACCATGGGTCAGAATTGACTCGATGGTACTTAACAACAACAACAAGGTGTATGTACTTCATTAGTGTTACCCTTATAGATCTGTCTATGTTTGGCTAAAAATTGAGTCATATAGGTGAGTTCATTTCCAGGCCTAAAGAGTGGCCATATAGTTTCAGGTAACTCTAGTTTCTAACCAATTAGAAAGCCTGATTTCTTTCATGATTTTGAGTTTAGTTCCATATTGTTTGCCACTTTATCCAGGACCTTTTAATGTGCTTCCTTTCAGAGCCATTTTCAGTGGTTCCCTGAACTATCTAGTTCAGGGTCATGGAGTCTGATGTTTGTTTTCTCCATTAGTTCACTGGATGCTTGTTTCTGTGTGTCTTTGATTTTCTTGACTCTTCTTTCCACTGGAAAATGAGAGATCATCAGATGGTTGCTCATGAGATCTTAAGACACCATACACTACTCACCAAATTGGATATAGAGTGTTGTTTTTGTGGACTACGTTATGTTAATTGACCGTGATGACTCCTGAGAAGATCCATGGTCCTGATACCTAAGGTCTAGTGACTCATTTCCTCAAGGTGTCTGATTTTGTCTAAGAAGTTTTCATAGCTTTGTCTCCAGTATGCTTCACCACATTTGTAAATATTGTCTTAGTTATCTAGTTCTGCTATAACAGAAATATCACAATTGGATGCTTTAACAAGAATTTATTCTCTCATAGTTTAGGAGTCTAGATGTTCCAATACAGAGTGCGGCTGTAGTGGAAGGCTTTCTGTTTGTTGACTCTGAGGAAATATCCTCGTCTCTTTTCAGCATCTGTAGGCCCAGAAATCCTTGAAGATTACCACGAATCTTGCTGTCAGTCTTCTCCAGGATCTGGGAGCTTCATAGTGTAAGGACTGGAGGTTCAAACAAAGCACTCCACTCCTGACTCTTTTTTCTTGGTGCTAATAGGTTTCCCTGTTCTCTGCTCACTCCTCTCTTCTTTTATTTCTTGTAAGTAAAAGGTATTGCAAGCCACATTCCAGGGAAACTCCCCTTATGCCAGATCAGGGTTGTGATTGGATTTAAGGGTATTTCAGACCACCCTCAATCCTCATTATTCTTTTCTCCTTTAATGCACAATGTACATTTCCCTTTCATCAACACTCTTGCCCCTTCTCTTCTGCTTGCAGATTCATCTTTAGCATTCCTCATGAATGATGTCTTCTAGCAACTCATCCTTTAATGAGCATCTATTTTTATAATTATTTTCTTCTAGTCTTTTGCTTGTTATTTATGTTTTCTGCCTTTTGAAAAACAGAAGATTGGAGTTTTAATGAGGTCCATTGTGTTGACTTAACTTATAGACCTAGCAAAAGTAAGAATTCTATGCCTAACCCTGAGTTTTGAAGATTTTTTCGTGTGTCTTCTTGTGACTATTTTATGTAACTGTTCTTATAGGTTGGTTTGTGAAGCATTCTGAATTCATTGCTGTGTTAAGATGTGACTGAGGGTCTAAAATCACCTTTTGGCACATAGATCTTTGAACAGCAAACTTGAAAATGGTTATTGCCCCAGAAATCCTTGAGTATACTTTCTATTCCCAAAATAGTTTCTCAGGTACATTTGTCAAACATGAGTTAAATAGAAATGTAAGTATTTCCTTCTGAATTCTAAATTGTGTTCCAGTAATCTCTTTGCCTGTCCTTGTGCCACATTTATGCTGTCATAAGTGTACTTCTGAAATTAAGAAATAGCAGTCCTCTACCTTTGTTCTTTGTATTCATATTTATTTTGACCATACTAGGCCATAATTTAAAACATTCAGAAAATATGTACTGGAATTTTAATAGGAATTGTATTGACTTCTAAATCAATTTTTTGAGAAAATTGAATTTTCACAAGAATTTGCTTTCCAATCTGTGAATTTAGAATTTTTCTGTTTATTTAAACTCCTTCAATTTATTTCATCAATGTTTTGTAATTTTCAGCACATAAGACTTGCATTTCTTTTGCTATTTTTACTTCTAAATGCTCTAATATTTGTAATATTATTGAGACTAAAAAGTATTTTGAAATTCACTTTTTAATGCTTTCTGATCTATATACAGAAAAAAACTGTAAGTTTTGTAAATCAATCTTTTTTCCTGCAGCATTGATGTGTTTGTTAATTTCTAATAATTTTTTTAAATTCCTAACATTTTTCTATATATAGGATTATGTCATTCTTCAGCAATAAAAGATTTACTTATTCCTTTACAGTCTGAATACCTTTTTAAAAACAATTGCATTACATGCTTGTGGTGGTTAGGCCTCCTAATAAAACAGCAAGAGCAGGCTTCTTCCCTTGTTCCTTAGTTAGAGGGAAAGCTTCAGTCTTTCACCATTAAGTGCTCTAGTTTTTCACAGATATCTGTAATCATGTTGAGGAGTTAGTTCCATTTTTACCAAGTTTGTTGACTTTTTTTTTTTTTTCAAACTTCAATATGTACTAGATCTTGTTAAATGCCTTTGATATGTTTATTTACCTGATCACAAGTTTATTTATGTCTACTATTTTTATATGGGTTTGAGGCATGAAACTTACTTGCAATTAAAAAAAATGTGGTCTTTGGTCCTTTTTATAGAGACTAGGAACATCAGAAATCAATAAGTAGATCTATACAAAGATGGATCACTGAGGATCTACAGATGAATAAGCCTAAGGAGGCTTGATGTGGCATTTCATGGCCTTTTGGTGGGGCCAATAAAAGCCAGGAAGAGGGAGAATCACTGGAACCTCCTGGGTAGTGAGAAAGAACATCTTCTCCCAAAATACTAAGCAAGTCCTGTGTTCTTAGATCCCACCCAACCTTGCCCTTTTTGTTGGTATCCTTTCTTCTAATAGACTTAAGATTCTCTTTATTCTGGAATTTCAAAGTTGTTCCAGTAGATTTTCAGACTTAAGAAACAGAAGAGTTAGGTAACTACCAACCTAGTGCAAAATGAATAGAGACTAGAAAAAGAGAAAGCCAATACCCACTAATCTCTCCTTGGGTCAATGTGGATGAGACAAAGGGATGAAGTGGAATATGGTGTCTGGGATGATCATAAAATAGAACTTGGGATTCAGTTAGCCTGTGGACTGGGAAAAGAACAGAAAAAATCTGCTGAAAAGGATGCCACACATCTATATTAAATAGACTAATATAAGCCAAATTTTGAAAAAAAGAAAAAGGAAAGAAAACAAAGAAACTTACTTTTCTGTTCCTGAGGACATATTGAAAAAAGCGACATGATTTAAGAACTGAAGAAAAAATTCAATCCTTGGGTTGTAATAGTGAACCATTCTATGGGTAAACTATTAAATGATGCAGGAAGCATTAAGAGATGATCAAAGGAATACACAATCACTGTACCAAATGGAATTGGTCAATGTACAACCATTTAAGAAATTACAAATGATTAAGAACCAAGATACTAATAGAAGGAGTCCAAGCTACATTGAAAATTTTAGTGAAAAACAAGTCTCCAGGAATTGATGGAATACAAATTAAAATGTTTCAAAAAGCTGATGCATCACATTCCTCTATACCAAAAAAATTGGAAGACAGCTACCTGACCAACTGACAGGAAGAGATCTATATTTGAATCCATTCCAAAAAATGGCGACTTGATGGAATGTGGAAATCATTTAACAATATTAATAATAGCACATGCAAGCAAAGTGTTGCTGACATTAATTTTTAAATGGTTGCAATGATATATCCACAGGGAGCTACCAGAAACTCAAAGTAGAGTCAGAAGAGGATATGGAACAAGAGATATAATTTCTGATGTTAGATTGATCTTGGCTAAAAGCAGAGAACACTAGAAAGTTATTTACTTGCCACTTATTGACTATGCAAACACATTTAACTTTGTGAATCATTACAAATCATGGATAACATGGCAAAGAATAGGTATTTCAGAACATTTCATTGTGTTCACAAGGAACTGTATGTAGAGCAAGAGGTAGTCATTAGAACAGAAAAATAGTATATAGAATTGTTTAGCATCAGGAAAAGTGCATGCCAGGATTATATTCTTTTGTACCAGTTATTGAATTTGTAAGCTCAGCAGATAATCCAAAAGACTAGATTACATGGATAAGAGCATGGCATCAGGATTGGAGGAAGACTCATTAACAACATGTAATATGCATATAATACAACCTTGCTCTGTTGGAAATGAAGAGGACTTGAAATACTTACTGATGATAATGAAAGATTACAGCCTTCAGTATGGATTTCACCTCAATGTAAATACAATGAAAATCCTTACAACTGGACCAATAAATCACATCAAGGTAAATGGAGAAAATGTTGAAGTTGTCAGAAGACTTCATTTTGCTTGGCTCCACAAACAACACCAATGAAAGCAACAGGCAAGGATGCATACAACATATTGCATTAGGCAAATTGGCTGCAAATACTTCCTTAAAATGTTAAGTACTGGACAGCTAGGTCAGTGGTTCAAACACACCAACAGCACCTTAGAAACCCTATACAGGGTCTCTATGAGTTGGAACTGACTCAACCACACTTAAAAACATGTATGAGTTGAGCATTGAAAAAGCAAGAACATAGAAGAATAGATGCATTTGAATTATGGTGTATGTGAGGAATATTGACAGAACCCCTGCCTGACAAAAGAATGAACAAGTCTATCTTAAAGAAGGACAGCCATAATGCTTCTCAGAAGTGAAGATGGTGAGACTGCTTCTTATGTACTTTGGAGAAGTCAGTAGGGGACAGTCCCTAGTGAAGGATATCATGCTTGGAAAAGAGAAGATTCATTGAAAAAGAGAAAACCCACCAGGGAGATGAATTGATGCAGTGAAGGGAACAATGGGATCAAACTTAACAATTGTAAGCATGGCACAGGTAGTGTTTCATTCTGTTATGGGTGAAGTCACTGTGATTCAGAACAGATTCAAAGGCACCTAACACATAGCACACAATCCCTAAGGGCAAGTATCCACTTCCTCAAATAATTACCATTTATGGACAAGTTTAGAATGCCAGTATTCATAGATATCCTGTACAAAGTTGTCATATTAATGATCGTATGAGCAAGAGCAGCTATAAAAATTCAATACTTTCAGTGACTTAGGTTATAGCTAGGGCTTTATGCAATCACTCAACTGAATGCTAGCAAAATAACTGCAAAGCAGGGTCGTATAATTTATAGGTGAAAAATCTGAGGATCAGAAGTCACAATAACATAGTGAAATCTTAAATATTAACATGTTGACAGATCATTGATTTAAACTAATGTCTGTTAGACTGCATACCATAGACTGCTAACCAGTGTGACATGAAGACTCCACTCCTAGCACAGGCAACAAAGGCATTAGTCTCAAGACAGGGAATCACCATCCTTTTCAGGTAATTGTCCAGTGTGCTTTGTGAAGGAGTGTCTTGAATAGAAATGATTCCTTAGAATCACAATAATCAATTCTAACTACAACAAAACAATTTTAATGATCATATTAAGATCATTAGAATTCTTGTAATGTGCACACAACAGGCACTACAAATGCTATTCCAAATACATTTTTATATCAGAATTTCCCTTCATCTCAGAGGAGTCAAAAAGTAGTTATTATTACCATTGTGAAGAAAAATGACCACATAAGTAGATAAAGTTATACTGATGATTGTAAAAGATAAGCTATCTGATGAGGGATGCAAAAAGAGCAAAGAAATGTGTTGGAGATGTGGTGATATTATAAGAATGAGAGCCTCTGCAACAAAATAGTGCTGACAAAACTGGATATTGATTTGCAAATAATGAAACAATACCCATATACAAAAACAAAAGAAATATACAAAAGAAATGAGGAGGTACAAGAGCCAAACAAAAAATTTCAAAGCTCAGCTCAGGAAGACAAAGTCAAATATTACAATGAAATATGCAAGGATCTGGAGTCAGAAAACCAAAAGGGAAGAACTTAGCACTGCTCAAGCTGGGGGAACTGAAGAAAAATTTCAAGACTTGACTATCATCATTGAAGGATTCTCTGGGCAAATTATTGAATGATGCAGAAAGCATCAAAAGAAGATGGAAGGAATAAGCAGAGTCACTGTACCAAAATGAAATGGTTGATGTTCAATCATTTCAAAGGTAGCATATGATCAAGAGTCAATGATATTGAAGGAAGAAGTCCAAGGTGCATTGAAGGAATTGGCAAAGAACAAGGCACAGAGAATTGAAATCTTTCAAGAAAGTGAGGCGGCACTGGAGGCATGGACTCATCTGTGCCAAGAATTTAGGAAGACAACTATCTGGCCAATTGGTTGGAAGAGATCCATATTTGTGCCCATTCCAAAGAGAGGTGACCAAACAGAATGTGGAAATCGTTGGACACTATTTTTTATATCCCATGTTAATAAAGTTTTACTCAAGGTAATACAGAAACGGCTGCCAGCATACATTGACTGAGAACTTCCAGAGGTTCAAGCTGTATTCAGAAGAGGATGTGGTGTGAGGGATATCATTGTTGATGTCCGATGGATCTTGCTGAAAGCAGAGAATACCAGAAAGATGTTTACCTGTGTTTTATTGACTATGCTGTTTGAACAGCCTAGGTGGGGGTCTACATCTGTCTCTGGATACCAGTAACAGTTGTCCCAGAGGAAAGGACAGCCAATAGACTTGGCCTTTAAAGATATGACCTTCAGCTCAGTTTGCTTAGCTAGGCATCCTGTTATTCTGTTAGCACTGCTGTTCTAATCAGTGTTCCAGCTAGCTACTACAAGTTACAGTTTTTCTGATAAAGTTCCACTTCCTGCAGGCTCCTTCAGTACAAGATGTTCTTGTACTCCTTATCCTCCCTCAAGCACCTCCTTTGAGCTGTGTATAAAATAAACTTGTTGCACTTGGTCTGTGCTGCAGTATCTCCATCAGAGTGCTGCATCCCACTTGGTCCCAACTTTACTTATTTCATTTGTGTCTTGTGCCTTCCTTTTTATTTCTAATATTCCGTCACCCCTACTCGGATTTAATCTCTCTGTGAGGGTCGCAGAGTATAGCTGATTGTCAGACATGGCACTAAGCAAAGGTTTTCAACTGTGTGGCTCATGACAAGCTATGGACAAAATTGAGAAGCATGAGTATTCCTAGACACTTAAATGTGCTCATGAGAAATCTGTACATGAACCAAGAGGCAATTGTTTGAATAGAACATGGGAACACTGAATGGTCTAAAATTAAGGCATGTATGCAACATTCTTAATGTTGTATTCTTTCCTCATACTTATTCAACCTGTATGCTGAGCAAATTATCTGAGAAGCTGGGTTATATGAAGAAAAACATGACATCAGGATTGGAGGAAGACTCATTAACAACCTGCGATATGCAGATGATACAGCCTTGGTTGCTGAAAGTGAAGAGGACTGAAAATACTGATGAAGATGAAAGACTACAACCTTTGCTATAGATTGCATCTCAATGTAAAAAAACAAAAATCCTCACCATTGGACCAATAAACAACAGTCTTACAATAAGGAGAAAAGATTGAAGTTTTAAAGGACTTCATTCTTCTTGGATCAACCATCAACACTCATGGAAGGAGCAGTCAAGAAATCAAATGACATATTGCATTAGGCAAATCTTCTGCACAAGACCTTTTTAAAGTGTTGAAGAGGAAAGATGTCAGCTTGAGGACTAAGGTGTGCCTGATCCAAGCCATGATATTTTCAATAACTTCATATGCATGTGAAAGCTGGACAGTCAATAAGGAAGACCATAGAAGAATTGATACTTTTGAGTTATGGTGTTGGAGGAGAATATTAAAAGTACCATGGGCTGTCAAAAGACCAAACAGATCTGTGTTGGAAGAAGTGTAGCCAGAGTGCTCTTGGAGGCCAGGATTACTAAACGTCTTCTCTCATACTCCGGACATGTTGTCAGGAGGGACCAGTCACTGGAGAGTTATACCATGTTTAGTAAGGTGGAGAGTCAGAGAAAAAGAGAAAGACCCCCCAGGGAGATAGACTGGCAAAGTGGCAGCATCAGTGGGCTCAAATGTGGTAACAATTGTGAGGTTGGCCTAGGACCATGCAGTGTTTCATTCTGTTGTGCATAGGGTTGCTATAAGTCGGTACTGACTTGATGGCAACTAACAACAACAACAACAACAGCAAACTCAACATGGATTAAAGAGCTAAATGTAAATCCCAGAACTATAAAGATCGGCAATGAAAAACTAGGGACAAATTTAAGGGCTCTAATGTATGGCATACATAGACTATCAAACATTGCATAAAACACACAAAGAACAGAGGACAAAATAGATGACTGGGATATACTGAAAATTAGAAACTTATGTGCATCAAAAGATTTCAACAAAAGAGTAAAAAGGGAAACCACAAACTGGGAAAACTTTTTTGCAATGACATATCAGACAAGGGACTTCCTTCTAAAATTTATAGGAACTACAACACCTCTACAAGAAAGAGACAACTAACTCAGTTAATAAATAGGCACAGAACATGAACAGACACTTCACCAATGAAGACATTCAGGCAGCCAACAAACATATGAAGAAATGTTCATGATCAGTAACCATAAAAGAGATACAAATCAAAACAACAATGAGATATCATGTCACATCAGCAATAACATCAAAATTCAAAAAAGCAGAGGACAACAAATGCTGGCAAGGATATGGAGAGACTGGGACCCTCATAAATTGCTGGTGGGGCTATAAAATGTTTCAAACACTCTGGTGCTTCCTCAGAAAGTTGGAAATAGAAGTATCTTATAAGAAAGCAATTCTTTTACTTGGTATATGTCCACAAGAAATACAAACCACAACATGAGTAGATGTATACACCAATGTTTGTCACAGAACTATTCACAATAGCAAAAAGATGGAGTAGTCTAAGTGCCCATCTAGGGAAGAATGGATAAACAAATTTGGTGCATACACACAATGGAATACTATGCTACCTTAAAGAATGATGATGAAGCTTCAAAACACCTCAAAACATAGATGAACCTTGAGGACATCATGCTGAGTGAAATTAGTCAGTCACAGAAGGACAAAATTGCATACGATCATTATTGTAAAAGCTTTAGAAAATATTTCCATACTAAAAGAAACATTCTTTGATGGTTACTAGGGGTGACAGGGAGGGAACAGTAATTTACAGGTTCAGGGATAGACACATGATGGGTAGGGCAACATACAAGGAGGAGGAGGGCAATATACAAGAACAGGAAGGGGGTTGATGAACAAGGAAGATAGGCAAAGACTTAGGGAGGTGTGTTGGATAAATGGGATAGAGGTAAAAAGTGATGTATACACACCTTGGAAGAACAGGGCTCTGATGCAGAGATTGAACCATAGTCTGAATGGGTAAAGGAGGGTAAATAATGTTAAGGTACTTGACTGTCTTATGAATATTGGTTTCCCCTGCCTACTATTGTAAAAGAGACATTTAGGTGGAATAGAAAAATATATATAGGAAGCTAATCAAAGGTCTACTTCAAGGTGTAGATGAGATAAAGTATTTGAAATGGTTTGGCCTATAGGATAAGCACTTGATTGCTACCAGAATGTCAGTTCAAACCCAACAACCAATCCCTGGGAGCACTATAAAGGGTCATTATGAGACGGAACTAACTCCACAGCACTTATAATAACAAAGTTTATAAAACCTGTAAATTGCCCATAAAAATGTCTTTATTAATGATGTCATACTCACCACCACCACAATTGGCACTGCCTTTCAGTGGTCAGTTTCTCTGTACTGGTATTATCATTGCCTGAAAAACAAGAGGCATCACATTTAATCATCAAAGTAAATTATTACAATGGTGTAGGAGAGAAAAGCAATATGAGAGAAAACTTGCTGAGTTACTGACTCTTTCTAATTCCAGAGTTGACATGTTCTGTAAATGAAAAGTTGATTTTATCTGATAATATATTGGGTCTGTTTTGTGTATTAGCATAAGAATCCTCCAGCATCATTTTAAGAAATAGCTTTCCATTTTTGGTACTGTGTAACAACATTTCAATATGACAGAGGAGCCTTGGACTCAAATTCATAATTTAAAACAATGGCAGTAAAAAGTAAATTAGTGCTTTTGAATTTTGTTTGCTTGTAGGTGTGCATTTTATTTTTTAATATACTTTGGTTGAGAAAAGGTGAACTCCATTTCAAGATTACAAACTATAAAAATACTCATTATATTGGGATCATCTATGATATAGATTATTAGGATTTTGTTAGTTTGAGTGATTGTTTACTGTAAAGCAATTCAATGCTTAAAACAGCAATCCATTAATTGTTGTATTTTTTTGTTTGAATGAATGTGTTAGTTCATGTGTAGCAGTAAGTTTTGTAATGAGAAAATATTCATATCATTAAATAGCAACCCTGTATAGTGCTTCTGAAAGCAGCTGGTGAGTTTCAACAGCCAACCCTGCAGTTAGCTGTCTAGTGCTTAACCTGTAACCCGTATCAGCACAACACCTAAGTGGTAGGAGATCTTGAAATTTATGTTACTCTGATGTTTCATAAATATATATTATATTTCCTTTCCTTTCCATTTAATTAAATATGTGATCAAAGAGGCAATCTAGGGAACACGTCTGCTGTGTATTAAGGTTATTCCAAGTCATAGCGACCCTGTATAGAGTTTCCAAGCTGTGGCTGGTGAATCAGAAAGCCTGGATCCTTTTATGATTTTCAGTGTGGCTCCACATTGTTTGTGACTCTATCGAGGACCTTCCTATGTGATCCCTTTGAGAGTAGTTTTCAGTGGTTGCCAGCACCACCTAGTTCTTCTGGTCTCAGGGTCATGGAGTCTGATGTTTGTGTGCTCCACTAGTCCACTGGATTGCTTCCAATCTCTTGATTTTTCTTTCCACTAATAGTGAGAGATTATAAGCTATGCTTTTTAGATTGTTGGTCCCGAATTTTTAAGACCCCAGACACTACTCACCAAGTTGGATGTAATATGTTGTCTTTGTGGACTGTTATGCTAACTGACCTTGATGTCCCCCAAGATCATGGTCCCGAAACCCTAGGCCCAGTGACTCATTTCCTCTAAGTGTTTAGTTTTGTCTAAGAAGTTTGATAACTTTGTCCCCTGTATGCTTCATCACATTGGAGATACTAGTTATTTAGTTCTGTTATAACAGTGATATCACACGTGGATGGCTTTAACAAAAAAATTTATTCTCTCACAGTAAGAAGCGTAGAAGTTCAAATGCAGATTGCAGACTAGAGTGGAAGGCATTCTCTTTGTTGGCTCTGAGGAAAGGTCTTTTGTCTATTTTCAGCATCTTTAAGTCCAATATTCTTTGAAGATTTCCATAAGTCTTGCTGTCAATCTTCCCCCGGATCTGGGAGCTTCACAATGTAAGGACCCAGGTCCAAAGGATGCACTTCACTCCTGGCTCTTCTTTCTTGGTGCTTCTAGGTCCCCCTGTTCTCTCATCACTTTTCCTTCCTTTTATATCTTGAAAGTAAAAGGTGTTGCCACCCACGTTCCAGGGAAATTCCCCTTACACCAGATCAGGGTTTTGATGGGAATAAGGATATTTCAGCCCACCCTCAATCCTTTTGTTGGTTTATCACATCAAATCACTTGCAAGAGATAATTACATAAGTGTCACATTCCATCTTTAAAACCCATAAAACATTGAGTATCATGGTACAGCAACGCTGACACCAACTCATAAAACATTGAGTATCGTGGTACAGCAACACTGATAGGGGTGGAGGCAATTTAATCCATGACATGTGTTTGCAGAAAAGTAAATACCTTTTACAAATATCCTTTGTCAAACCTACATACATATTTTTTATTCTAACCCCATTTTCCCACCCATACCTGTTCATCATGTCTTGTCTATCCATGCATCTATTTGTATTTGCAGGACTGTGTACGTAACAGTATTTATTTCTTCTTTAAGTTCTTGCAGTCCTCCCAGTATTTTTCCCTGCCTCCATCATTTCTTGTCAGCCTCCCTTTTATTGCATGCTGCCTTTCCCTTCACCCAAGAAATTTCTTCCCAAATTTCTTCTGCAAAACATATAAGACACAATTGATAGAGCATTTTCTTTCTCCTGTTTATCAATTTAATTTTGATACAAACAAATTATCATTCATCTTTTGTTTTGCTTGAATTGATGTGCATGTTTCTGGTGACAGTGAGAGTTATAATGACAATGTATTCATAAACTTAATTTCCAATAGCCCAATATTGTTAACTCAACATCTCATTCTGTTTCTTGATTCTGTTTGCATTTTCAAGTTTGGAGCTTGTCGGACATAAGAAACTTGATTACCTATTCTGATTGTGGCCCTCTGCAATTGTTATGCCTTGTACTTATATATTGTACAAATTCTGTATTCTGTAACTTATTTATAATAAATATTCTGTGCTTCTGGTACCTCTCTGACTACTATTGGCTGTTTTGACCTTCTTCTTTCCATTATTCTTGTATTGTTAACTATTTCTCCAAGAAAACCAAGCTCACTGCCATTGAGTCAATTATTATTCATAGTGATCCTATACTGGCTTTCTAGGACTATATATCTTATGGGAACAATGTTATTTTGCTCATGCAAAGAAGCTGGTGGTTTTGAACTGGCAACATTGTGATTAACAGCCCACCACTTACCCTTCAGCACCAATGAATTGAAATTATTATGTTGTCTTTTAATGTAATTAAATTTAATGTATGATTAAAAAGAGAAAGTAGAGCATGCATTTGCCTACTTTCCGTATTTCTGGAGTGGTGAAATAATCACTGAAAAAAAACACAGTAAAGTAGCACTCTCCAATTATACTTCAGTGCTATATACCTGTTCTTCAATTAACAAAAAAATTAGTCAGCAAAAGTTCTTACTTAAGGGAGAACAAACAAGATGGTGGATCGGGTGGAACTGCAGTAAAGAGCTCCGTCAGCAACAACACAGAATACAGGACCAAGCAGGCTCACGAGATGGTCCCAGAACTCTGAACCACATATAAAGGAATAATTTAGAAGGTTGTTAGAAGGCTTACAACTAAGGGAATTTGTAGCAGAAGCAAGAAATCCAGTGATTTCTAATTCAAGATGCTCAGCTGCTTCAGGAACTGCCATCTTGGGTGAGACCAAGCAGAGAAGGATCAGAGCAGCCACAAACACCTGACAGAACCACAGAGCTAAAGGTGTGGACATTCTTTTCTTTTGGTATCTGTTCATTGGTCCTTTGGTGTCTGCACACCTCCATTCAGGTGACTATAGGGCTTCCTGAGCTAGAGAACACCCCAGCCCCACCCTTAGAGGGTTCTACTATGCATGTACACAGATCTCTTTGAAATTTAAAGAGACAGTGTCCACTTAAAACCAAACAGCCACAGCTGGCCCTGAACTTTTTATTTTACTGGGTTTTTATAGTTACTACTAATAACTCATTGCCTAAGCCAGACTTGAAGATTTTCTCCTACATTTTGTTGTGAAAGTTTTATGTAACAGAACACTTGTATTTAAGTTTGTGATCCATTTTAATTGATTGCTGTGTTAAGATGCCAGGTGAAGACCTAAATTCACCTTTTGGCATGTGGATTATCAAGTGATAATTTTTGAGAGCAATCAACATCCTGATGAACAGATGTTGTTCCCCAAAATAATTTCTTAGACACGTTGTGGAAATATTTTGTTCCAGTAATCAGTTTGTCTATCCTTGTGCCATAGTCACACTGACATGGTAAGTGCAGCTTTGTAGTGAGGTTTGAAATTAAGAATTCAAAGTCTCTGAGTTTGTTTTCAGTAATTATACTGACCATGTTGTTGTTAAGTGCTGTCGAGTGGATTCCGACTCATAGCGACCCTATACAGGGTTTCTGAGGCTGTAAATCTTTACGAGAGCAGAAAGCCTCATCTTTCTCCTGTGGAACAGCTGGTCATTTTGGACTGCTGACCTTAAGGTTCGCAGCCTGATTCATAACCACTATGCTACTTGTTAAGGAGCGCTGGTAGTGGTTACTAATCGGTCTGGCAACCTCAGGGACAGCAATTCGAAACTACCAGCTGTTCCGTCTCTGAGGTGACCGCTCCAGCCCCTGCCCCCTTACTACCGCTTCGCCAAACTGGTGAAGGTAGTTATGTGTATATTCCCTTTACCACCAGTGACCGGTATAACTAGAGACATCGGAACCCCACATTCTCTGAAAAACCACAGGCCTCGATGTCATTATTAGAATCTGTCTTCTTCACCCACCAACCCACCTGGAACGACTGTCAGCAGCTTCTGCAAACTCTCTTCACTTTTGAAGAAAGAGTGCATTTTTAGCAGACGCCAAGCCCTGCCGGAAATGCCTCCCTGCCTATCTCGAGTCTTGCCTACAGAACAGCCAGTTGTTGTTATGTGCCATGGAGTTGATTCCGACTCATAGAGACCCTGTACAGGGTTTCCGAGGCTGTAAATCTTTACGGGAGCAGAAAGCCTTATCCTTCTCCTGAGGAACAGCTGGTAGTTTCGAATTGCTGACGCAGCTTGATTCGTAACCACTATGCTACCAACGGCCAGACTGGGACCCAAATTCTGATCCAGTTAAGGAGACTCTCAACACAGGCTCTTTTGAAGGGGATCCAGCGAGCAGCTGAGAAACCCACTAACCTCTCCAAGGTAAGCGCGGTCCTGCAGAAGCCAGACGAATCTCCTACAGTGTTTCTGGAACATCTCCCAGAGGCCCCCGAGAATGCCCAGGTGATAAACCTGGCTTTTGTGGCACAGAAAACCCCTGTTATTTGGAAGAAGCTTCAGAAATTAGAAAGGTTTGAAGGGAAAATTTGTTGTTGTTGTTGTTGTTGTTATGTGCCGTGGAGTCGGTTCCGACTCATAGTGACCCTGTACAGGGTTTCCAAGGCTGTAAATCTTTACTGGAGTAGAAAGCCTCATCTTTCTCCTGCGAACAGCTGGTAGTTTCGAACTGCTGACTTTGTGGCTCACAGCCCGATTAGTAACCACTACACTACCAGAGTGAAGTCAGAGTTAATTGCCAGTGCACAACGCACTTAACAATAACTGAGATAGCCCAGAGGAAGTAGTAGAAAAATAGGAGAAAGTGACCATTGCAGCCCTGAAGACTCACCAACCTCCCCCTGTAACTAAGGGAACAGGAAGACCCAGGCTTTCAAGAAACAGACGTCCCCTAGGGAAAGATCAGTGTGCTTATTGCAAAGAGACAGGGCATTGGAAGAACGAGTGCCCCCAATAGCCATAAGGTCAAAGGAAAGTCCTTACCTTAAGTGAAGAAGATTGATGAGGCCATGGATCCCAGACAATGAGGCCCCAGGAACCCATGGTAACCTTGAAAGTAGGGGACAAAGCAGTAGACTTCCTTGTAGACACAGGAGCAGCCCACTCAGTTCTTCAACAGCCCTTGGGGCCACTATCCTCCCGGACTTCACAAATTTAGGGGGCAACTGGAGCCACTGCCCCCTACTCCTGGACAACTGAACAGACAGTCCAAGTAGGGAAGGGCCTGGTGACCCACTCTTTCCTGGTCATCCCGGAATGCCCATACCTTTTGATGGGGAGAGACTTACTTAGAAAACTACATGCTGTCATATCCTTTGATGAAGCCAGAGCCACACAAGATGCCACGGTCTAAGAAGCAACCTTAAAACCAGTGGTGCTGCTCGAAATACTAGCTACTTTCCTGGAGCCCATCCTTCCCAGCACCCCAACCTATGCCTCAGAAGACAAAAAGCTTTTGCTCAGAAAAAGGAGGGAGAAAAGGACCAGGAATATGGCTGCACCTCCCAGGTGGAAAATTAGGACTCCCTCAAGTGCTGAGCCACATTATAATTCAACAGCTTCACAGGACAACTCATCTGGGAACCAGAAAACTGAGAGACCTTCTGAAGCCACGATTCTGCATTCAGAATTTAGCGCAAACATTGGAAGACGTGACCAATAGGTGCCCGTCAGGGTAAATGTGACACCAAAGAAGAAAGTGGAAGGTGCACGGCTTAGAGAACAGAATCCCGGAGAGAGATGAGAAATAGACTTCACTGAAAACCAGAAAGCACAGGCTGGATACAAATATCTCCTGGTGATGATGGATACTTATTCAGGATGGCCTGAGGTCTTCCTCACGTGAGCTGAGACGGCCCAGGTAGTAGTGAAGAAATTGGTTTAAGAAATAGTGCCCCGATTCGGCCTTCCTTTGACAGTGGGGTCCCACGATGGCCTGGCCTTCACACCCTCTCTTTCTAAATTGGTGGCCCAAACCCTAGAGTTAGATTGGAAATTGCATTGTGCTTACAGACTACAAAATTCAGGACAGGTAGAGAGGATGAATAGGACTATTAAGGAAACTTTAACCAGATTAACTCTTGAGACTGGCGAAAGGTGGGTGAGGTTCCTTCCTCTTGCCCTCTTTGAGCTAGGTGCACCCCCTATCAGGTGGGATTCACCCCTTTTGAAATCATGTTTGTCAGGCCCCTTCCCATTCTGCCAACCTTGAAGTCTGAAAACATTGCACAATTAACTAACCTACAAATGATTAAGTCCCTTCAGGCACTCCAGCAAGTCCATACAGATCCAGTCGTTGGTGAAAGCAGCCCATGGCCCTCCCTGGAACATCTCCCCACACCAGTTCCAGCCGGGGGCCCTAGTCCTCATTCTTCACCATCGTATCAGTGCCTTGGAGCCACGGTAGAAGAGACCCTACACAATGATCCTGACAATGCCCATGGCAGTAAAGGTAGCTGGACGACCAGAGTAGATACATCAGTCTCACCTAAAGATGGTGCCTGAGCCTACCCAGGACAAGCGGCCATAGAGAGTAAGAACCACTGGGAAGCCCACAAAGATAAGACTATCACAGGCCTCATCCTAACTTTCTTAATACATGTACTCTGTGGAAGAGTGGGTGGGGGAGCGCTAACCCCCCCGAGCCCCCAGTTCTATGCTGGGAGCTGAGGGAAACTGAAACAGGGAAAGTGATAGCTAATGTCACCTCTCAAACATCCCCCACCCTCTCCACTGATTTGTGTGCTATCGGGTTGCCTTATAGTCACTGGCCAGCACCTGTCAGGAGTGGCAGAGTTGTAAACAAGGGGCATGGGTTGTGGAACAGTCACCCTAGAAAAATGTCTCCAAGGGGCCCAATTCTGCCCCCACTGCCAAGAAGAGGGACAATACCATTGTGCCACTTGGGGATGTGAAACGTCTACCTTCTGGAAACAGGAAGACAGACATCTTAAAGTAACACTCTCCAAGAACCTCTCTTGCCAAGCTGGCAGTACATGCAACCCATTAAACACCCTCAACTCAATGTTCCAAGGGAAGGAATGCAAGTCAGCCCATCCTTAGCGCGCC
>NW_006409144.1:144057-148859 GCF_000296735.1 Chrysochloris asiatica
TTAGATCCCAAGCCCCCTTATTATGTAAGAGTAGGGTACAATAGATCCCCTGTGTAAACCTGAAAGTCTGCTCATGGGAACTGACCTCAACCCCTATAACCCTAGGGGGCATTAAGGGCTCAGGAATCTGCTATATGACCGCCAACTATCCCATTGCTGCCTCTCTGTATGCAGATCTTTGCAATCACACTCTGAGTTTTGATTCCAGTTTGGGACAAAGTGATGACTTTTACCTAGCTCCCGACAATGCTTAGTTCACCTGCACATCGGGCTTAACCAGATGTGCCTTGCAGACTGTGCTCGCTAGTATCCACTTCCCTGAACTATGTATTTTAGTACACATTCTCCCTCAAGTCTTTGTGTATAGTAGGGAAAGAAGAAAAGAACACTTAGGAACTAAAACAGGCAGCCGATAAAGGAGAGTCCCTGTGTTAGTTCCCCTACTGTTTGAGCTGGGCAACATCAGATCAGCTGCTGTAGGAACCTCCTCCCTGATGCTCTAAGACCAATCTTTTAAAGTCCTTTTAGGGCAAGTTTCCCAGGATCTGAGCTTTCTAGAGTCCTCCATTTCTAAACTGGAGCACCAAGTAGACTCCCTTGTGGAAGCAGTCCTATAGAATAGAAGAGGACTGGGCCTCCTTTTCATGAAACAGGGAGATTTATGTGCAACCCTAGGAGAAACATGCTGTTTTTATGCTAACCAATCAAGAGTAATCAGGGAAACTTTAGCCTTGGTCAGAAGAAATCTCAAAGATAAATACACCTCCCTTGAAAAAGAAAATTGGTACCAAAACTTTTTTTGTGGCCACATTGGCTTACAACACTATTGTCTGCCCTCATCGAACCAATTGCTATACTGTTACTGCTTCTTTTGATTGGTGCATGCCTCATTAATATTTTAGTAAAATATATGAAGCAGTGAGTACAAGCTATCAAACTTTTAATCCTCAGGCCCCAATATACTCCCCTGTTGTTGTTGTTGTTGTTAAGTGCCGTCAAGTCGGTTTCGTCCCATGGCGACCCTAAATAGGGTTTCCGAGGCTCTAAATCTTTACGGGAGCAGATCGCCACATCTTTCTCCCGCGGAGCAGCTAGTAGTTTCGAACTGCTGACCTTCTGGTTCGCAGCCCGATTCGTAACCACTACGCTACCAGTGTGCTAAATCGATTCGATATGTAAATAAAATCAGTGGGAAATATAAGACCCAATTGCTCTATAGTAACTAATTTTTAAGAAAGGATCAGGCTGAAGTGGAAATTTTTTAGCATCAACAACTCCCCTGGATGCAGAAACCCCCTTCCCCCTTAACTCTGGCTAAACTTGGCTTTTGTAACACTGCTTATGCAAATTCCTCACATCTGAGTGGGCCTGCCTGACTCACAGGTTGCTGTGGCCAGCGACCAAGGCTAAACTTGAGAACAGCCGGCCAAAGTTAATCTTGAAAACTAACTGTCCCCGCAGATGTACCCCTACCCCCAAGTTAATCTTGTGAAGTAACTGTCCCAGCTGATGTACTCCTAGCCCCCACCCTAACAGCTCATGCATACATTATACCCTTGGTTCGTACAAGATAATGTCAGACTGCCTATGTATAAATACTCTTTGAAAAACTGGGTCGGGACTGCAGTTTTTCCCTCTTTTAGGGAGGTTTTAGTCGCTGGCTAGCTAATAAAGGCTTCCTTGCTGATCCTGAGAGTCTTGAGTGGTCATCTGGTTACATTGAGATGCAACATTTGGAGGCATCAGTGAGATCTGACCCTCAACTCGACTCCCCTCTGGTGACTCCTGGGGCAGTGACCAGACGACTGGCCCTGCTCAGGTGGCGTGCACCCTGAGATGTTCCAGGGCCCTGGGTGTTGGCGGCCTCGCCAGAGTTATCGGACGGGCCTTGAAGCCAAACCTTCAAAAGCTTCCGGAGGTAAATTCTCTTATCTTTTTTTTCTGCCTGTCGTTTTAGGAAGCCTTGTTCCTCTATTTCTCAGTGGGAAAGATAGAGCCTGTTTTATCTATTTCTCAGGGGGAGAAATGTTATGGTAAATTGTAAAGTACTAACTTTCTTTGGAGTTACCTTATAGTCTATTAACTATTCCCTCCATTAAAGACAATCTATTATATCCTGTAATCTACCTGACCTCCTCACTACCTGGACCTCTGTTCCTACACTTTTCCCTTCTTTGACATTGTTATTATTTTGATCTTCAGTTTACCCCCCAGTGCATTTGAATTCATTCTTGTAATTTTGTTCTGTACTGGACTTTTCTATCTGTTGTCTGAGTTTCAGGTGATGTTGCCATGCTTGTCAATCTCTGGTTGTTGTCTGTTCTTGTTGGCTTTCAGTCCAAAGAACTCCCTTTAGGATGTTTTGAACTGCTGGATTGGCTTTGACAAAATCTCTTAGCTTCTGTTTATCCTGGAATGTTTTGATTGCACCATTGTATTTGACTGACTGTTTTGCTGGATAGACGATTCTTAGTTGGCAATTTTTTCTTTTAGGATTTTGCATATGTTTCCCCATTGCCTTCTTACCTGCATGGTTTCTGCTAAATCGTCAGAGCTTAATCTAATTTGCTTGCCTTCGTAAGTAACATTTCTCTTTTCCCTGGCTGCTTTTAGGATTCTGTCCTTGTTTTTGATTTTGGAGAGCTTGATTATTATATGTCTTGGTGATTTTGTTTTGGGGCCTATCCTTCCTGAGGTATGTTCAGCTTCTTGAATGTTTATCTTCTAATCTTTCAAGATGTTTGGGAAATTTTCTTCCAGAAGCTCTTCAAGAATTTCCTCTGTGGACTTCTCTGATTCTTCCTGTACCGGAATACCAATAATTCATAAGCTCTTACTCTTTATGTTATCCAGCATGAATCTTAGACTCTCATCAGATTTTCTTATCCTTTTTTTCTGTCTTAGCAGTATTGAGAGATTTGTCTTCCAGCTCACTGGTTCTGGCTTCCATCTCTTCCATTCTGTTCCTTTCTCCTTTCAGTGTATTGTCCATTTCTGATATTTTATTATTAATCATGTGCACTTCTTTTTGCAGGTTTTGAATTATTTCTAATTCTGTATCTACCTTATTTGGTTGCTGTTGTAATACTTTCCTGACTTCTTTGTTGTTTCCCTCCACCCCATTTTGGAAAATTTGAATTTGTTTCCATACCATTCTTCTGAATTCCTTCTCAGGCAGATCCAAAACCTGCTCTTTGTCTTCTGGGGAGCCTCTTTCAGTCTCCAGCTCATTTGTCAGTTACTCTTTTCTGTTTTGGGACATGTTTTGATATCTTTTGTAGTTTTTTGTTCGTCATTTCCTGTAGTTATGTGGATTTTTTAATGCTTAAATGGATGCTTGTTGCTGTGTTATTAAGCTTACTGGGTGTCTCCTGGTGGATATGATCAGGAGATAGTCTTCCCTTTTCACATGTAATATTTAGCAGCTGTTATTGGCTCTTGTCTCAGTGGTGGAATATTATGCGCTATGCTTGTAGCTTGGCTATCTGGCCTCTATTGCTGTCTCTTCTTGGGTGAAAAAGCTCCTACTTCCTACCTCCAGGAAAAATGTGTGATCAAACAGCCCAAAAACAGAAGCAATATACAATCAGAGACAAAAAACAGCACTTTGAAACAAAAATAAAACTGTGGCCAATTGGCCAGTTGCCTTGCTACACAGGCAGTGTGTGTGTGTACTGTAGAAGCTTCCAGTAGTGGGTGGGGGTGTCCACTCGCTCAGGTCCCTCTTCAAGTCATCACATAGAGTTGCACGGAAGATATTGAGAAGTTTGTGGGAGAAAGATTGTTTACTATTTTTGTCTCTGAAGGTCAGTTAGGTATCTGCATGTGCACAGCATTATTCTTGAAATAGTTGTGTGTTTTTATGTTGGGGTTTTACAGATCGTTCATGTGGTTTGTCTGTCAGGCTAAACTTGCTTTTTTTCTTGCTGGATAGGCAGGAGTAAAGGGTACCACACAAGTTAACTTAAGGACTGGGAGCAGCCAAAGAATTTGCCCTTGGACCAATGGGGCTCTTTCTCTCTTTGCCATGGGAAGGCTGTGGTCTCAACGCTGGAGTTTTTTGGGGGTGCACACCCACCTGCCTGAAGGCATCTGGCCTGGGCAAAGAAGGCACGACAGGGAAGAGGAGGAAAATATGTGTGGAATCCCCACAAACTTTCTTTTGAAAATATCACTGTGCTACTTTTAGCGCTGGTTTCCTGTACCTGTCTGGCTGTAGCCCTGCCTTCTGACCTTCACATGGGCAGGATGGCCACAGAGGGAGTCTCGTGTCTTGACCAATTTCTAAATCACAGTATTTTCCTTTATACTATGATTTTTTCCACTGTGGGAACCTGATGCGCTGACCTTTATGCTAGATCCAGAGCTCTGGTCCTGTTCTGTGAGAGCAGTGTCTCTGGGTTTTCAGTCCCTCCCCCACAAAGCCTGTCCTCCCTGACTCTGCTCTGCTGTCACCAAACCAGAAGTTTGTTGTGCTTTATTTTAACAACAGATCTTAAATATGAAAACCACATGATAATGCTGACTTATAGATTAGCATCAATGTACGTAATCACTATGTCAATGGGGCTCCTTATCAAAATAAAAAAATTTGACTTCCAGCAAGGTGGCAGACTAGACAGAAACACTACAAAGACTCTTTGTATTTACAGAGGTGGTGACCGTCTGGCCTGCAGTTTGTATGTTGTTGTTGTTAGGTGCCATTGAGTTGGCACTGACTCATAGTAACCTTATGCCTAGCAGAACGAAACAATGTCTGATCCTGGGCCAACCTCACTACTGTTGCCACACTTGAGTCCATC
>NW_006409144.1:149857-153290 GCF_000296735.1 Chrysochloris asiatica
AACTGCTGACCTTGCGGTTTGCAGCATGATTCATAACCACTATGCTAAGTGATGTTATAAATATCTAAATAGCCCTTAGCAGAACAAAGTTTCCTTATCCCAACAACTTACAAAAAAGACAAGAGAAACCAAATGAAACAGGTACAAATAATAGTTCAGGAATCTTAAGCTTAAGAGGAAAGGATAGAAAACTGGATTGGATATTAAGTAGAAGAATTCAGTTGCCAAATTTTCACATAAGCAGACATTAAAGGAATTTGTATAAACCATACCAACCTAACAACAAATATTAAAGATAGTTCCTCACACAAAGAATAACAACAGTAGATAACAACCTGCAATTAACAAAATGACAATGCCATCCAGAAGTTAACTGATATATAAACATACCTAAAGCAAATCAAACCTACAAAATTAAAAAGAAGGAACTAGAGATATATATTTCAACATAGAAAATATCAAAGTAAAAAGATGGAATAGTAATTGCAGAACTTCCAATTTGAGAGAAAGTAAAGTAGACTTCAAGATAGAACCAACTGTTTTAAACTTGGAACAAAATTGATATGCACATTGCTTGGATGAAGTAAAGAGCAATATACAATAAGAGGAAGTTGGCAAAAAATGTTGAGGCAGGAGAAGACACAGGGAGGAATGCAAGAGTTAAAGGCAATGAGGTAAATATTATTGTACACACATCCTGCAATAACAATGATGTACGAGTAAATGCATGAATAGACATGAAGGCTGAACTGGTATGGACATAAGTCGAGTAAAATATACCCACTAATATATATCTATATGTTTAACAGAGGGTTTTTGTACATGGCTATTTAACTTTCTTGCAAATATATACATGAATGGGGAGTTTTGGTGTGGCATTATAGGACAAGTACTAGATTGCAAGGTTGATGACTCAAACTCACCAGCAGCTCCTCTGAAACCTTGTACAGGATTGCTATAAGTTGGAATTGACTCAATATCACTTAACAACAACATACATGAATGTGGTGGCAAAGTTATGAAATACATGGGGCAAAGTTACAAAACTTCTTAAATGTAACCAAACATTTTGAAGAAATTATTTATTGAACTGGGTGCTCAGAACCATAGTCTCAGAAGATACCATGATCAATTGGCATAACAATCTACAAATACAATGTTCCACATCTTACTTTGGTGAGTAGCGACTGGGATCTTAAAATGTCATCATGAACAACCATCTAAGGTGTCACTATTGGTCTTCCTTTGTCCAGAGAAAAGAAAAGTGATGAAAACCAAAGACACATGGAAACAATTAGTACAATCGATTAATTGGCCATTTGAATATGGGTCTTCATGATCCTGATACCAGAGACACTATATGGTTCTTTTTTATGCTCATATTTTTCCCTAATATATCAACCTCACTGGAACAAATTCAATTTGCAAAGTAAGTGCTAGAGCAGGACTGATTGAGCTGGCATTATCTCATTCAATGCCCATAACCACTCAATGAGGCCAATTCCATCATTATTCTTCTTTACAGATAAAATCCAAGTCTCAGTTTACTTATTCCTAAGTATACAATTTCCAGGATAATGTACAGTAAGTGAAAAGGTTTAGCTCTCATACAATTTTGAGCATTAGAAAGTATTCCTAACAGTATTGTCACTGGTCTATCCAAGGATGATTACTTAATGAATCCCCTTTCTGCCTTACTGTCACTCTATAGGTAACAATTCTAATGTGATTGATATGTGAGCTTTACAATATTCCTAAGTGTTTGTGATATTTTCTAATGTGGGGAACTGAGACAGAGAGAGGGTAAGTTTAAGTTCATGCCTGCATTAAATATTTGGATTAGTTCCCTAGGATTGCACAACAAATTACCATAAAACTGGTGACATAAAGCAATGGTATGTATTGTCTCACAGTTCTGGAGGCCAGTAGTTCTAAAATCAAAGTGTCTTCAGGGTCATGCTCCCTCCAAAGGCTTTAGGGCAGAGAGTTTTCTTGGCTCTTCCAGCTTCTGGTAGCTCCTGGCAAAGAACTACATGGTTCTTGACTACCACTCTATAGTGCTCTAAAAGGGATCACATTGGAAGGTACTAGATAGAGTGGGAGAAGATCCATAAGTATAAAAGAGACCAGCCTTGGTGGTTGTACAGAGAACTGTGGAACCCCCAAGACTATGGCTTTTAGTTGTCTTTTAGGTCTAGAAATGAATTCACTACTATGGCTCAATTTTCATTCAAACATTAACCAATTCTATAAGTGGAACAATAACACTAGTAAGGTACACACACCATAGAAAAACCAACAATTTGAGATCAAAGGAGCAGTATTTACCCAAGGACAAAGTTCAAGGAGTTGGGGAAGGAGAAATGGAAACAGGATACACAGGGAGAAATTGGGATAAAGAATGTTTCATTGTGAGAATTGTAATCAATGAGATGAAACAAAAATATGTATAAATTATTGAATATAAAACTGATCTGCTCCATAAACCTTTACTTAATTCACAACAAAATGTATATTAAAAAAGCTGCAATTATTTGTAATCAAAGGACTTTTCCTAAAAGTGAAGTGACAACCTATGTTGTTGTAGTATGCCATTGAATCAATTCTAACTCATAGTACACCTATGCAACAGAATACAACTGCTACATAGGGTTTCTTATGCTGTATTCTTTAGCATATGGTTAGAATATGATCAAGAAACAATGGTACTGAAGGAAGAAGTCCAAGCAGCACTGAAGGCATTTGTAAAAATCAAGTCTCCAGAAATTGATGGGATACCAATTGTAATGTTTCAACAAATGAATGCAGTGTTGAAGATGTTCACTCATGTATACCAAGAAATTTGGAAGCCAGCTACCTATCAAACCTACTGGAAGATAACCACATGTGTGCCCATTTCAAAGAAATGTGACCGTATAGAGTATTCCATTATTGAACAATATTGTTTATATCACATGAAAGCCAAATTTTGTTAAAAAAAAAACATTTTAATGCTTGCAGTAGTACATAGAGAGGGAGCTTCCACAAATTCAAACCAGATTCAGAAGATGATATGGAAAGACAAATATCATTGATGACATCAAATATAACTTGACTGAAAACCAAAAATGCCAGGAAGATGATTGTTTGTGTTTTATTGACTATGCAAAAACATCAGACTATGTCTAATCACAAGCTATGAACAACATTGCAAAATATAGGGATTCCAGAATACTTAGTTGTGTTTATGAGGAACGTGTACATAGACTAAGAGACAGTGTTCCAAACATGCCGAGGTCTGGCCCCGACATAATTGTCACGTGTGTTTGGTTCACGAGGAGGGGAGATCCAGCGGCGATAGGGATAGCGAAAGAATACACAGACAAACAGAAGAAGGGAGACAATGAGGCACCCCAAAGCCAGGGTGGATACATCACTGGTGGGCAGGCTTGGG
>NW_006409144.1:153805-158648 GCF_000296735.1 Chrysochloris asiatica
TCACATTTATCTGTGGATTGTCAAAGGCTCCAAGTGTATTAATTTAATATATATACCTGAATATTAATATGAAAGCAATTTGCCATTAACTGCCAGTGGCCTCATTTGTTACACTCGGCCCTAGAGGGCCTCGAACCTCTGACTAGTCTTACACGGTCTGCAACACAAACAGAATAAGGGGAGACTGAGTGGTTTATAATCAAGAAAAGTGTGTGTCTAGGTTGTATCCTTTCATCATACTTATTTAATCTACATACTGAGTAAATAAATCTGAGATGCTGGACTGTATGAAGGTTTAGCATCAGGATTTGAGGCAGACTCATTAACAGCCCACAACATTCAGATGAAACAACCTTACTTGTTGAAAGTGAAGAGGACTTGAAGCACCTACTGATCAAGATCAAAGACCTTCAATATGGATTACACTTCAATGTAAAGAAATGAAAATCTGAAAATCCTCACAACTGGACCAATAAATAACATCACAATAAGAATAAAATACTGAAGTTGTCAAAGACTTCACTTTGCTTAGATTCACCATCAACACTCATGAAAGCAGCAGTCAAGAAATCAAAGGAGTTATTGCACTGGGAAAATCTATTGTAAAAGACCTCCTTAAAGAATTAACGAGCAAGATGTCACTTTGAGGACTAAGGTGTGCCTGACTCAAGGCATGGAATTTTCAATTGCCTCATATGCATGTGAAAGTTGAACAATGAATAAGGAAAATCATAGAAGAATTGATGCATTTGAATAACAGTGTTGGTGAAGAATAAACAAATCTGTGTTTTAAAAAGTGCAGCCAGAATGCTCCTTAGAAGTAAGGATGGCAAGATTTCGTCTCTCATTCTTTGGACATATTGTCAGGAGGGTCCAGTCCCTGGAGAAGGACACCATGATTGGTAAAATTAAGGGTCAGTGAAAAAGAGGAAGACGTCAAACAAGATGGATCAACACAGTGGCGGCAACAATGGGCTCAAACTTAACAATAATTGTGAGGATGGCACAGTGTTTTGCTATGTTGTGCATAGGGTCGCTATGAGACAGAACCAACTCGAACGCACCTAACACAACAATAAACATCTTTCTGATAGTCTATACTTTCAGCAAGATTAGTCTGATGTCAGCAAAGATATCCCCTGTTCAACATCCTATTCTGAATTCAGCTTGAATTTCTGGCAATTCCCTGTTGATGTGCTGCAATAGTTTTTTAAAATTATCTTCAGAAAATTTTCTTGCGTGTGACATTAAGGATATTCTTCAATGTCATTGCTCACCTTTCTTTTGAATGGGCACAAATATGGATTTTATAAGTGGTAACCTATAGAATATTTTCTCCAATTCTATAGGTGATAACCTATAGAATCAGAAAAAAATATTCAGGAACCATATATTGGATAAAGATTTAATATCCAGAATATATAAACAGCTCCTAAAACATGACAGCAAAAACCAAATGACCTAACTTAAAAATAGGTAAAAGATAGTATCGTACTATAGGATAAGCACTGGGCTGCTATCCACAAGGTCACAAAGTAGGCAGTTCAAACCCAACAGCTGCTTCTCAGAAATCCTATACAGGGTTATTAATAGTTGAAACAGACTCAACAGCACTTGACAACAACAACAAAAAAGGATTTGAATAGTTGTTTCATGAAGAAGATATACAAATAGCTAACAAGAACATGAAAAGGTGCTCAACACTGTTGTTGTTAAGTCCTGTCAAGTAGGATCTGACTCATAGGGTTTCCAAGATAAGTTTGAAACATCACGCTGTTGACTATCAGTCTAGTGTTTGTCTTATAGCAGCACACCAATATTCCTTCAATGCCATTTGTCGTTGGAAATTCAAATAAAAAACATAATGAGATATCATTTTCACTTCATAGGATGACTATGGTCATAAAAATGGAAAGCAACAAGTTTTTCTAGGATATGGAAAGTTGGAATCCTCACTCATTGCTGTTGGTATTATAAACTGGTAGAGTTGCTGTGGAAAACAGTTTGGGAGTTGTCAGAAAGTCAAGGATATGATATTATCCTATCCTATATGATACAACAATTCCACTCCTTGATATAATTTAAAAATAAATGAACACAGGTAATTTTTAGATACTTGCACACCTATATTCATTATAGTACTGTTCACAACAACCAAAAAGTGGAAATAGATGAGTGGATAAAACATCAGATGAATGGATTAAAAAAGGATTTTGCATGCTTATCATGCACTATGCTCATCCATAAAGATAAATGAAATTCTGACACATGCTACCACTTGGATAAACTTTGAAAACATTATGTTATCTGAAATAAGCAAGATTCAAAAGGATAAGCACTGTATGAACTCACATATAAAATATTTAGAATAGCTTGTAGTACTGGTATGGTGTTGTGGATTAATGCACTGGACTGCAAAGTCAGTTTGAACTGCAAGGTTGGCAGTTCAATCTCACCAGCTGCTATGGGCCGGAATTGATTTGATGGCAATTAGCAACAACAACAGAATAGGTTAATGCTTGGAAACCACAATTTATTAATGATTACCAGGAATGAAAGAAGGGGAAAGAGGAAGTTGTTTACTTAAGGGACACCAAGTTTCTGTCAAGATGGACTGAATCTTTGAGAAACAGATAGTGGTAACAATTGCACAATATGATGAATGTGATCAATGTCTCTGAATTCTATATGTAAAAAGTTTGAAAAGGAAAATATTTTGTTAAATATATATTTTGCCCATTAAAAATAGTAGAAAGCAAATGATATATTTGAAGTTGTATTTAGAGAAGGATAATGTCTCATTCCAAGACAGTATACATTATCTTATACATTGTTGTTGTTGATAAGTGTCGTTGAGTTGGTTCTGATCCACAGCAACCCTGTATAGGGCTTCCAAGGAGCAGCTGATACTTATACGTTATCTCCCTTATAGGCAGATGCCTTACAAAAATCCCTTGGCAAAGATTTTGACAGCCCAATTCTGATGATAAAAAACATAAGAAAATCCAGTTAAGTGAAAGTAACTTAATTAATATTGAATCTGAACTCTTCTTGCCAGTATGATTGTATATTATGTATAAATGACAGGTCAAAAAAATAGAGAAATATTTTCACATTAAGTGCTTTTGAAAGCAATGATTTCAAATGACTCAAACAATGAACTTGTGTCCTAGCTTAAGAAATTAAGAAAAGAAAAACAAATTAAACCTAAACTAATCAGAAGGAATGGAATGAAAAAGACAAGAGCAGCTGTAGAAAATAATAGACAGCAGGTAATTGTTTACCCAAATTTTGATTGAACAATTGTATATCCATATACAAAAGGAATTTAACTTTATACATGCCATGTTTCACAAAATGGAATCAACTACAAATGGATCATACACCTAAATATAAAATCTAAAACTATAAGATTTATCAAATGAAAAGTTGGATAAAATCTTCATGATTTTAGATTAGGGTCACGATGAGACTGAACCGATTCAATGGCACTTAACAACAACAACAAAGATGTTTTATGGACTCCTGATGTGGTACTGTAGGATCAGAACTGGACTTTGAACCACAAGTCGGTACTAGGGCAGAAACATTCATCTGTCTCCTACAGAACAACTGGCAGGTTTGAACCACCAACCTTGACTACATAAGAAGCTGTGAGATAACACATAGCCCAAGTGGGAATCATATCTCTCATATGAAAATCAATCATATTTAAATTTTTACTCATTTTAATTAGGTTGTTTTTTAGTTGTTGTTTTCAAGTGTTAAAAGTTATATATATATATTTTTTATATACAATCATAAAAAAAATATATATCTTATGTGAAGGTAACTTGAATGCTATTTCACTAATGGTCAGAAAAAACATTTTTGATTTGTGCAAACATTTCCTCCATCTGTCTATGGTAGCCATCACTAAACTTGGTCAAATATTTGTTTATTTTCCCAAAAGAGAAGAGGTTAGTTTCTTGTTCAAAGTCTCATTAGACATCATTTTTTATTCTTGTGAGTCTAAACTATAGTCACTATAGATTGAGTCTCTACTCTTCCTAGAATCAGAAAATACAGCACATTAAAATGTATTAACCATAAACATAAGTAGTATTTCAGAATTTTATAGTAATACACCTATGCATATTACAAGAACCAATACAACCAATTTCTGGCTCAGTTTTTAAAATTAATACCATTTTTATGACAAACAGAAGAAATTGAATTAAAGTGAAATTACACTAGATGTTTGAATTGTAAGGTGAAGTCAAGAGAACAAAACTCAGATTGTCCTCACTTGGCAAGAAGTATGACAGGAGCATCACCAGAAATGGAAAAGTATAAGGAAAGAAATAATATCCAGATATTCCAGCAGGATAGAATAAAGGCTAACTGGGAGGGAGAGAAAATAATTGAGAATGGTAATGGTAGTGAGCTGAGACCTCCTTGGGAACAGCCAATTAGGAAGGAGTTGTTGTTAGGTGCCATCAAGTTAATACCGACTCATAGCGACCTTATGCACAGCAGAATAAAACACTGCCCAATCCTGAGGCAACCTCACTATTGTTGCCATGCTTGCATCCATTGATGCTGCAACTTGGCCAATTCATTTCATTGGGGGTCTTCCTCTTTTTCTCTGACCCTCCACCTTACCAAACATGATATCCTTCTCCAGCGACAGCTCCCTCCTGACAATATATGCAAAGTATGAGAGACGAAGATTGGCCATCTTGGTCTCTAAGGAGCACTCTGGCTGCACTTCTTCCAAAATGAATCTATTGATTCTTTGGCAGCCCATGGAACTTTCAATATTCTTCTCCAACATCATAAATCAAAGGCATCAATTATTCTA
>NW_006409144.1:162209-163498 GCF_000296735.1 Chrysochloris asiatica
GCCTCACTTTCTTGAAAGATTTCAATTTTTATTCCATCAGTTCCTGTTGCCTTGTTCTTTGTCAATTCCTTCAATGCACCTTGGACTTCCTCCCTGAGTATCATTGTCTCTTTATCATATGCTACCTCTTGAAACGGTTGAAGATTAACCATCTCCTTTTGGTACAGTGACTCTGTGTATTACTTCCATGTTCTCTTGATGCTGTCTACATCATTTAATAATTTGCCCAGGGAATCTTTCAATTTTTTCTTCAGTTACCCCAGCTTGAGAAATGCTGAGCATGCTCTTCCTTTTTGATTTTCTGATTCCAGATCTTTGCACAGTTTGTTGTAATATTTTGATATGTCTTCTCAAGGTGATCTTTGAAGTTTCTGTTCAGTTCTAGGACCTCCACATTTCTTCCATTTGATTTAGCATCTGTACGCTGGAGAGCAAGTTTCAGTTTCTCTTCTGACATCCATTTTGACCTTTTCCTTCTTTCTTGTCTTCTCAATGATTTTTTGCTTTCTTCATGTGTGATGTTCTTGATGTCATCCCACAACTCTTCTGGTATTTGGTCTTTAGTGTTTTATGCAGCAAATCTGTTTTTCAGATGATCTCTAAATTTAGGTGGGATATATTCAAAGTCATATTTTGGCTCTCATGGACTTAAAAACAAATGGCCACCACTCATCTGTAAGTTTGTCTTACTGTGGTGGCTTGTGAGTTGCTGTGATTCTGAAAGCTATGCCACCGGTATTTTAAATATCAGCAGGGTCACCCAAAGTGGACAGGTTTCAGATGAGCTTCCAGAAAAGTACAGACTAGGAAGAAAGAGTGATAAACTACTTCTGAATATTTAGCCACTGAAAACCTTATGAATAGTAGAGAAAAGCCCCTCAAATTGGAAGACACTCAAAAAAGACTGGGGAAGAGCTGCCCTCCTCAAAGTAGAGTTGACTGTGATAACACAAATGGAGTAACCATGTATGAAGTATGAATCTGGGATAATTGAAAGTTGTCAAAAATGAAATGGAACTCATAAACATTGATATCTTAGGCAATAATGAGCTGAAATGGACTGGTATTGGCCATTTTGAATCTGACAACCACGTGGTTTACTATGCTATGAATGACAAATTGAAGAGGAACGGTGTTGCATTCATTATAAAAAGAACATATCCAGATCAGTCATGAGGTACAAAGCTGTCTGTGATAGCATAATATCCATGTGCCTACAGGGAAGACCAGTAATGATCAATACATCTTGATTGCAAGTTTGATGGATGTCAGATTGAAGAAGTTGGTAG
>NW_006409144.1:165956-167119 GCF_000296735.1 Chrysochloris asiatica
AAATAGAAGAATTCTACCAACTTCTTCAATCTGCAATTGATCAAACATGTAACGAAGATGTATTGCTCATTACTGGTGATTGGACTGCAAAGGTGGGGAACAAAGAGGAAGGATCAGTAGTTGGAAAATATGGCCTAGGTGATAGAAATGATGCTGGAGATTGCACGATAGAATTCTGGAAAACCAATGATTTGTTCATTTCAAATACCTTCTTTAGATCAGCAAAAGAGACGACTGTACACATGGACCTCACCAGATGGAATACATAGCAATCAAATTGACTACATCTGCAGACAGAGACGATGGAAAAGCTTCCTAATATCAGTGTAAACAAGGCCAGAGGCAGACTGTGGAACAGACCATCAATTACTCAAATGCAAATTCAAACTGAAGCTGAAGAAAATGGAAACAAATTAGAAAGGAGAGAAATGAGAAAATAGACTGAACTAGTCTCAAAGTAACAGACCCAAATCTAAGCTCATTTGCCTGGGGTATGCCCTTTTATTTACTTATTTTTTTTAATGTATTACTGTGAATTATGTGAACATGGGAGAACATTAGCTTTACATTCATCCTATCGTTTATCGTTTCATTGCCATGATTCCCATCCCCTCCGTGCATCATCAACCAACCAAAGGGTTGGTTGCCCCTGGGTCATCAGCACACAGGCCACCTCCCTTTCTGGGTCTAAAGTCCCTGGTCACTCCATCTCTCCACGTCCTCATCTCTGCCTCCATCTCTAGAATCACTGCTTCTCTGGGTAGGGTCCTGCTCTCCGCTCTTCTCCCTTGATGGTTTTAGGGACCTCCGCTCCCGGACTGTAAAGTCAATCACTCCCCTCCTTTTGCTACAAAATGTCCACCTTTACATTTCCAACATTCCCAGTCAGTCCTGATAACAATTATTCACCATGGTACAACATGGGAACTAACCATATCTCCTTTCATTAGTCCTGCACAGACAGATTATACTACTCAGTGGGGATTCTACCTTCCTCCAGACCCTCTGGATCTAGGCTCCCTCCTGAAAACTTGTAAGCCAGTCACTTCTTGACTTTGTAGACTCCCCATTTTAGGTAGCCAATGTCCAAGTTGCCCATCCCTGTCTACTCTGTGTATGGAGGGGGTGGGAATGATCCTTGCTGTAAAGATTTGTTCCCTCTT
>NW_006409144.1:188176-192565 GCF_000296735.1 Chrysochloris asiatica
ATGAATTTACACACATATAAACATACAAACACAAATAACATCACACACAAAAATAGTACTCACTTTTCCTTCTCATAGATTGTCTTCTACAAAAATCTATTGACTTAGTCACCAGCTCAGGAGGGAGTCAATCTTCACTGAATCCACAGGAAATGCTCAACTGTGTTCTGATCTGCATTGTCAGGACACTGAAATATCTTTGTATTCCTCATGTAAGCACTCAGGGTTGGAGAGGGAGGGAGTTTTCCAGGAACAATATTCCAGGGCCAGAGTGCTGTTCCTATCACATGGATCAAGATTCTTGGTCACTGGAATTAGCCAAAGATCATGCACATATGAATGTCTGCAATTAAGTTATTACTTTATGGCTCTATTAGACCAGAGTCCACAGTCTCCTTGTTCCTTGGCTAATTCCAGTGAGGAAGAAATTTTCATATAACAGCTCTAATTTAATTTTATTGATTTACACAAATTAGCAAGTGAACAGAGAATTTCTCTCTCTTCAAGCACTAGCTAGTCTTACTGGGGTTGAGCTACATGAAGAAAAAGTAATAATGAAAGACAAAACTAAAGTCTGCTACTTATCAATTCATCTTTGTACCTATATGTAATTATTTGTGTGTATATTCAAAGTGAATATATGAATATCTGCAATTAAAACTCTACTTTATGTTGTATGATTTTAGGCTCCTCTACATGTCCCCCAAATTTTATGTACTGATGTTAGTTTCCTTGTTTTAAGACTACTTCTTTGCCATTCAATTTTGGTAGAATTTTCTATCCTCCTTAGGTCATCCTAGAAAGCTAAATAATTTTATTTTTTATTTTCTCTGGTTAGGGAAGAGTATTACAGAGAGTTGGTATGCAGGATACGAGTTTGATTCAATCACTCAATAATGCATTTTAGGTTTTTGTTATTGTTTTGTTTCACTTTGGCATGTCCACACTCCTTTTTTCTGTTTAATAATAAAAGTATTGATGATTTGGCAGCTTGTTATAGAAGATTCTCTATTTACTTGAATATTGAAGTAAATTAAGAATTTTCTCCAGATTGAGAACATGAGAAAAGAAAATAGCTTCAGATACATCTGGGGACATTTTGATATTAAATCATTCAGAAAAGTTCTTCCCACTTCTTTATCTGTGAGAAAACACACATTTGTTGTTTTAAGTCTTCCAAAACATAATATTTCCTTTAAGTTATTTATATAATGGGAGGAGGGGAAGGCTTTAAAATTTTTGAGGAGAGATGACATTTTAAAAATTAGGTAATTGTGCCTCAACCATTTTGAGGTGGGACATTCCCACTTGAAAGGACAAGCAGACCAACCAGGAACAGCTAGAGGAACAGAAGATACTTCTTGAAAGGAAGACCAGCAGGAAAAATTCAAAACAAAAATGGCAGTTGGATTGGTTACTACAAGAATAAGCCAGTTTTTCACGAGGGGGCCATCAAGGCATGCAATCAAATCCATTCAGGACAAAACCTCTCCAAGAATGAATCTCAAAGGGAACACAAAAAAAGACACATAAGATTGCTGGTGACCACGTTGATCTGGTGGTGATTGGAAGAGGGGGAAAGGCAGCAATGAAGATATGGTCTGAACTCGACCATGTTCCGTAGACTCCCGTCAACTTAGAAATGAGAGAGATAAGAGGAAGGGTTGGTTGGTCTAAAGTGTGGTAAGACCTGGGGACTCCTGAGCCCATGGATAAGGACATAGCCATGGAGGGTTAGAGCTGAGAGTGAAGCATCCAGCTGATATGAAGTGAAGGGAGAAGCACAAGAACACCCATACTTACAGATAGTAGTTATTCAAATAAGCCTCAATGGCTTGATGATCAGAACTCAACTGGAGGAAGATAAAAAACAAATTTTGATAAAGGAAACAAGTGTAAATTTCAAGAATTCGATGAACTTGACCTATACTTATGGATGTAGTACCTAAAAATACCAACTGAGAGGGAAGGAGTCTTCACATCAAGTGTCAATCCTATTCCCTCTGTATACAGGGTTGATAGGGATGAGCAATTTAAACACTGGCTACCTAAAATGGGAATGAGGGGTTGTGTGCTATAAAGACATGAAGTGATTGGCTTACACGTTTTCAAGAGAGAGTTTAGTTTCAGGGTGTGCAGGGGAAAGTAGAATCCCCACTGAATAGTTTTCATTCTTGTATATATGGGTCTGGTGAAAGGAGATGAGGATAAGATTCTTACAATTCAATAGTGAGTAATTGTTATGGCTAAATAAGACTGTCACAGCTGTAAAGGTAGAAGTTTTGCAACAAAAGAGGGAGAGTAGTTAATCTCACAGTCCAGAAAAAGAGGACCCTAAGACCATCAAGAAAAAGCTCACCAGCAGAATGTGGGACCCTATCCAGAGAAGCAACAACACCAGAGATGGAGGTAGAAGTAAGGTCATGGAGAGATAGAGCAGTTGAAGACTCTAAATTCATGGAAGGAGAAAGACTATGTATCAACAGCAAGGAGGCAGACTTGCAGAATTTGCCTTTTGGTTGTTTAAGTGATTATATATATATATATATATATATATATTCCTGATTGTTTTTGTGTACATCCACACCCCCACCCCCACTGCAAAAAACAAAAACAGGAAATAGAAGCAAATACTGTTGAATGATGATGCACAGAGAGGATTGTAATCATTTCAATGAAACTATGAGTGTAAAACCAATGCTATCTTATGTAAAATATCAGTCAATTCACAATAAAAACTAAAAAAATGAAAAAAAAATTCAAAAGATTTTAGCATTATTATGGGTTCTGTCAAAGTTACTTCACTATAGCTAACCCGTAACCATCAATAACATTGTCTTATAACACTATCTTGCTTGTCCTGGAGTTAAATCCATACATACTATTGCATACTAACATATCTCTTGTTATTGTTGTTAACAAGGAGTAGCTGGTAGGTTTGAACTTCTAATATTCTTGTCAACAGTCTGGTACTTATCCAACTGTACCAAAAAATTCCAATAAAATCAGAATAAAGGACTGACTGTACTCTAAAGGAGAAAGAGCAGAAAACTAATTTATAATTAAATAACATGTAATTTTGTATCTAAATGCTTAGATATGACTCCATTAGAAGATTTAATTAAGTAGTCTTTTGCTTCTGCCTATATGTAGAATGGCCATTCACATATCAAATAAAAATAAAGGTGATATGAATTTCAAAATAAACAACAATAAAAAAGATTAGGTAATTTTTCCATTAATATTTTGCAGTCCACATGTACAATGTAGAGAAACTCTTAAATAGGACATCTATACTACTTCAGGTGGCTACCCTTTTCTATGTCAGTTGGAAATTTGTTCCTGTTTCATTTGTGGTTATCAGCTGAAAGCTCTGTTCGTGAGGAGTATAGTACTAGTGTGGGAGAGAAGTGTTCAATAGTGACTTGGAGAGGCATATTGAACTCTGTCTTATTGATTTAGTTTCCATACCTATGTAAAATTAGACCTAGCCCTCTCAGCAGCACTTTGAAATAGTTTATTAGTTTAATTAACATTCTGTACTTTATCTGAAGAAGTCATGGTGTGGTACTGTAGGATAAACACTGGACTGCAAGGTCTGTTTGAACTGCAATGTCGGCAGCCAATCCTCAGAAACCTTAAACAGGGTTGCTATGAGTTGAAATTGATTTGACAGCACTCAACAACATATTTTTGGACAAAGTGTTACACAGTAATAGCTACATAGTACAGTTAACTCTTTAAATGGAATTTCCCCGCCCCCATACCAGAATGTGATTGTTATTTGCGGAATAGTACCCATATTATTCTATCATGCATGTTGTTGTTGTAGTTGTTAAGTGCCATCAAGTCAGTACCAACTCATAGAGACCCAATGTACAACAGAATGAAACACTTCCCAGTCCTGGGCCAATCTCACAATTGTTGCTACACTTAAGCCCCATTGATGCTGTGACTTTGTCAAACCACCTCACTGGGGGATCTTCTTTTTTTCTGACCCTCCATCTTACTAAACATGACATCCTTCTCCAGTGATTGGTCCCTCCTGAAAATATGTCCGAAGTATGAGAGATGAAGTTTGGCCATCCTACAAGGAGCACTCTGGCTGCACTTCTTCCAACACACATCTGTTGGTTCTTTTGGCAGCCCATGGCACTTTCAATATTCTCCTCCAACACCATAAATCAAAAGCATCAGTTCTTCTAGGTCTTCTTTATTCAGCTTTCACAAGCATATGAGGTTATTGAAAATACCATGGTTTGGATCAGTCGCGCCTTAGTCCTCAAGCTGGCATCTGCTCTTCAACACTTTAAAAAGGTCTTGTGTAGCAGATTTGCCTAATGCAATACATCATTTGATTTCTTGACTGCTGCTTCCGTGAGTGTTGAT
>NW_006409144.1:195109-195646 GCF_000296735.1 Chrysochloris asiatica
AAGAAGATATTTGAAATGAACAGGTCATTGGTTTTGCAGAAGTCCAACATGTGATCGCCAGCATCATTTCTATCACCAAGGCCATATTTTCCTTGTAATCCTTTCTCTTTGTTTCCAACCTTTGTATTCCGATCACCAGTATTGATCAATACATCTTGATTGCATGTTTGATCAATTTCAGATTGAAGAAGTTGGTAGAATTTTTCTATTTCATCCCCACTGGCTTTAGTGGTTAGTGTGTAAATTTGAATAATAGTAGTATTAACTGGTCTTCCCTGTAGGCACATGTCCTATCACAGACAGTGTTGTATCTCATGATTGATCTTGATAAGTTCTTTTTGATGATGAATGCAGCACCATTCTTCTTCAATTTGTCATTCCCAGCATAGTAAACCATGTGGTTGTCAGATTCAAAATGGTCAATACCAGTTCATTTCAGTTCACTAATGCTTAAGATATCGATATTTATGCATTCCATTTCATTTTTGACAATTTCTAATTTTCCTAGATTCATACTTTGTACATTCCATGTTTGAT
>NW_006409144.1:196387-198672 GCF_000296735.1 Chrysochloris asiatica
TGGTACCAAGTCATAGCAATCTTATCACAACAGAATGAAACACTGCAAGCTCCTGTGCCAACCTTGCAATCATTGCAGTGCTTGAGGCCATTGCTGATTCCACTGTGCCAATCCATCTCTTTGGGGGTCTTCCTCTTTTTTGTTGATCCTCCAATTTACTGAGCATGATAATTTACTGAGCAGGAACTGGTCCCTCATATGTCTGAAGTACAAGAGATGAAGTCTGGCAATCCTTGCTTCTAAGGAGCATTCTGGTTGTACTTCTTTTTTTCCAACACAGATTGTTTGTTCTCTTGGCTGTTCATGGTACTTGTAATATTATAGTCTAACACCAAAATACAAATGCATCAAATCTTATATGGTCTTCATTATTCACTGTTCAACTTTCATATGCATATGAAACTATTGAAAGTACCATGGTTTGGCCAGGTGCACCTTGGTCCTCAAACTGATATCTTTGCTCTTGCACATTTTAAAGAGCTCTTGTACAGAAGATTTACCTAATGCAATACGTTCTTTGATCTTGACTACTTCTTCCATGAGTGTTGATAGTTGATCTGAGCAAAATGAAGTCTTTGACAACATCAGTCTTTTCTCCATTGATAAGGATGTTGTTTACTGGTCTAGTGGTGAGGATTTTTGTTTTCTTTATATTGAAGTGTAATGCATACCTAAGCCTCTGTGGTCTTTGATCTTTGTTAGTGAGTATTTTAAGTACTCTTCACACTGAACAAACAAGCTTGTATCATCTCCATACTACAGGTTGTTAATGAGTCTTAGTCCAATCCTGATGCCACATTCTTCTTCGTAACCTACAGCTTCTTGAAATATTTGTTCAGCATACATATTGAATAAATATAGTGAAAGAATATAACCCTGGAGCACATCTTTCCTAATTTAAAACCACTTAGTGTTTCCATGTTCTGTTCAAACAACTGCCTCTTGGTCTATGTACAGATATTTCATGAGTGCAATTAAGCATACCAGAATACTCATTCTCCATAATGTTGCCCACAGCTTACAATAATACATACAATCAAAAGCCTTCGAATTGTCAATACAGCACAAGTAGACGTCTTCCTGGTATTCTCTGCTTTCATCCAAGATCTTTCTGGCATCAACAATGATGTTCCTTATCCTGCACTCTCATCTAAATTCTTCTCAAACCTCTGTTAGTTCCCTGTCAGTGTATATTTGCAGCACTTTAAAAATTATCTTTAGCAAAATTTTACTTGCATGTGACATTAATGATATTGTCCGATGATCTCCATATTCCATTGGGTCACCTCTCTTTGAAATGGACACAAACATGGATCTCTTTCAGTCAATAGCCAGGTAGCTGTATCCCAAATTGCTTGGTATAGATAAGTGAGTGCCTCCAGTTTGTTGAAATCAGTTTACATCAGTTTGTTGAAAATTTTCAATTTGTATTCCATCAGTTGTCAGAGACTTGCTCTTTGCCAATGTGTTCAGTGACCATTATATTTCTTCCCTCAGCTCTTGATCATATGCTACCTCTTGAAATGGTTCACATCTACCGTTTCTTCTTGGTACAGTGACTCTGTATATTCCTTCCATTTTCTTTTGATGCCTTATGCAGCATACAATATATTGTGTTCATACAATTCATCAGTATTTGAAGTCGAGGATTGAGGATCAAAATTTTCTTCAGTTCCCTCAGCTTGAGAAAGGCTGAGAGTGTTCTTCTCTTTTGGTTGTGTAATCCAAGATTTTGCACATTTCATTATAATATTTGACTTTGTCTTCTTGAACTGCTCTTTGAAATTTTCTCTTCAACTCTTTTACCTCCTCATTTTTCCATTTGCGCTAGCATTTCTACTCTGGAGAGCAAGTTTCAGTGTTTCTTCTGACATCAATTTTGGTGTTTTTCTTCTTTATTGTCTTTATTTTTTTTTTAATGTTTTATTGTGAATTATGTGATAGTTTACATGGGCTGGCATTAGCTTTACATTTATCCTATCATATATTATTTCATTTATTGTCTTCTTAATGACCTTTTATTTTCCTCAGATATGATATCTTGATGTCATCCCACAAGTCTTCTAGCCTTCTATAGTTAGTGTCTAATGCATCAACTGTCTGGCCGACTGACTGGAAGAGATCAATGTTTATGCCCATTCCAAAGAGAGGTGACCCAACGGAATGCGGAAATCATTGGACAATCTCTTTGATATCTCAAGAGAGCAAAGTTTTGCTAAAGGTAATACAGAAACAGCTACAATCATACATTGACAGAGAACTTCCAGAGGTTCAAGCTGGATTCA
>NW_006409144.1:200067-206601 GCF_000296735.1 Chrysochloris asiatica
TCATCTTTTATGTTGTTTCAAAAAGGTATTTGCAATGAACAAGTTACTGGTCTTGCAAAATTCTATCTTGCATTCTCCATTATCATTCTTATGACCATGACCCTATTTTCCAATGACTGATCCTTCCTTTTTGTTTCCAACCTTTGCATTTCAATTGCCTATAATTATCAATACATCTTGATTGCAATTTGACTAATTTCAGAAGTGAAGAAGTTGGTGGAATTTTTCAATTCCGTTATCACTGACTTTAGTGTTTAATGTGTAAATTTTGATAATAGTTAACTGGTATTCCTTATAATTGTATGGGTATTGTTCTATCACATACAGTGTTCTACTCCAAGATAGATCTTGAAATGTTCTTTTGATGATGAGTGTGGAACCATTCCTCTTCAATTTGTCATTAATGGTATAGTAAACCATGTGGCTGGCAGCTTCAAAATGATCAATATCAGTCAATTTCAGCTCATTAATACCTAGGATATTGATGTTTATGCATTGCATTTCATTTTTGATGACTGTCAATTTTCCTAGATTTATACTTCATATATTCCACATTCTGATTATTAATGGATTTTTACAGCAGTTTCTCCTCATTTTTAGTTGTGCACCATCAGCAAATCCAGTTCCTGAATGCTTTTACTTCATTCATGTTATCATAGTCTGCTCTAATTTAAGGAGGCATTCTTCCCTAGTCATATTCTGAGAGCCTTCCATCCTCAGTAGCTCATTTAATGGCACTATATCTGACAATATTATGGTGCTCTTCATCATGTTTCAAAATTCAATATTCTGGTGCTATCTGACACTGTTTCATTGCTATTTATAAGGTTTTCTTTGACTAAATATTCAGAAGTAGCCTGTCCCTCCTTCTTCCTAATCTAATTAATCTGGAAACTTATCTTAACAATGTCCACAGTGGGTGACTCTGCTGGTATTTAAAATACCAGTGGCATAGCTTCCAGAATCACAGCAACATGCAAGCCACCACACTACAGTAAACTGTCAGACAAGTGGTGGACCTAGATAATATTGATCCTAAATTCACAAACAAGCACATATTATTGCAATCTTGTTTCAAATGATAAATTACACGATTTACATAAACTTTAAAATCAGAGTATTCAAAAACTAAAAGAAATAACATTAAATTTGAGGACAAAGTATACTGCCAAAATTTTATATAAATCAATCATACTTTGTCATCTTTTAAAATGGAATACAAGTTTTATGGTAGAGGCAACCATAAATATAGTAATATAGGGTGAGGGGGCTTGATGCTGAACTAGGGAGAGGCACCTTGCAGATCTCCACCAGCATTAACATGAAACACTGGTCAAAGCAGGTTCAGGGGATGGTCCCAGAACTCTGAACTACATATAAACAATATTTATAAGTATCAAAGGCTTACTGTTAGTAGGATTCATAACAGAAGCAAGAAAAGTGGCAATTTCTGAGTGGCGGCTATCTGCAGACACCTGATGCAGCATTCTTGAGAAGGGCCCAGACATCTTGAGAGGGGCATAGTCATCTTGAAAGGTTACAATGAATAAGACAAGACAGAAATCCAATAGCAGAGAACTGACCAATTTTCAGAGATAAAGATGCAAACAATCTTTAGTTCACTCATTTTTCTTTCTTTGCCTGTGCACCTCCACTCTGATGACTGGAGGGGGGGTGCATGAGCAAGTGTAATCATCTGCTTAGCTGTGAAATTATTTTCCACTAGAAGAAGCACCTGGGCTATTTTACTTATCTTTCTTTCTTTTTTTTTTTTTGGTACTCCATTTACGTTGGTTTGAACTTTTTGTCTTCCTATGTTACCAAAGAAGAAGAGGTAATTGAAACCATATAGCTAAGCTACAATCACACTCTACAAAATCTCACTATGCAGGCAAAAGCCAATACCAGTTGTCATACACCAGATAGCCAACACTTGATAAAATTATTCTCAGTTGAGTAATAAGAGAAGTGAAAGATGTATGCTATCTCCTGTTGTCATTGGCCAGGAAGCACTCAGAAACTTAAATAATACAGCAGCATACATTCATCTAATTATTGAAAGAACATCTAATTATTGAAAATTCCCAAAAAACAATGGAAGAGCTTAGCTCATGTCCAGAAACAAGATAGAATCAAACAAGCTGGATGTATACCTAAAATTCCCATTGGAAGAAGGGCAGGGTTTGAAACTGCCAGATAAAGAATACAGGAGAATGATATTGAAGTGCATCCAAACGCTCCACAAAAGTGTTGAGAAAAATGAGGAAATTAAGAAAGTGATACAGAAAAAAATAATTAATAAAGAAATTGCATTTGAAACAATTAAAAACCTGCAAAAAGAGATCCAAACAATTAATAATATCAGAAATGGACAATACACTGACAGGACAAAGGAATAGAATTAAAGAGATGGAAGCCAGAATCAGTGAGCTGGAAGACAAATATCTCAATAATCCTAAAACAGAGGACCAAGCAGAAAAAAATCTGAAGAAAATCTGAGATTTGTGTGGGACAACGTGAAGAGGAATAATTTAAGAATTATTGGCATCCTGGAACTGGAGAGGTCTCAGAAGACCACAGAAAAGATAGTTGAAGAGCTGCTGGAAGAAAATTTCCCTAACATCCTAAAAGATGACAAGATAAGCATTCAAGAAGCTGAACAAACCTCAGGAAGGATAGACTCCAAAAGAAAATCACCAAAACGTATTATAATTAAGCTCTCCAAAATCAAAGACAATGAGAGAATCCTGAAAGCAGCCAGGGAAAAGAAAAGTGTTACATACAAAGGCAAACAAATCAGTTTAAGTTCTGATCTCTCAGCAGAAACCATGCATGCAAGAAGGCAATGGGAAGACATATATAAAATCCTGAAGGAAAAAAAAAAAAACTGCCAAGCAAGAATTATCTACACAGCAAATCTGTCAATCAAATACAACGGTGTAATAAAAACACTCCAGGAAAAACAGACGCTAAGGAATTTTGTCAAAGCCAAAGCACTGCTTCAATATATCCTAAAGGGAGTTATTTGGACTGAAAACCAATGAGAAAAGATGACAACCAGAGATTGACAGACGTGGCAACACCACTCAGAACTCAGTTGACAGATTGAAGTGTCCACAACAGAACAAAACTACAAAAACAAATTCAGAGGTCCTGGGCAGTCAGCCTACAATCCAAACAATTACAATGTGAAAGATGAGAAAAATATAGGAACAGAAATCAAGGTGGTGATGAGGTCAGGTAGATTGTAAGATTAAAATACACTATTTTAAATAGATAAAATAGCTAATAACATATAGGGTAACCACAAAGAAAATGAATACTTTACAACATACCAAGAAAATGAAAATCTAAGAAAAGCATGGAAACATAAAAACTATGGAAAAACTGACAAGAAAGAGCACATAAAATTTGAACACAGCATAGGAGGACATGCAGAACAAAGAAACCAATGACAAAAAACAAACAGAATGAGAGCAACTAATCCATATCTATCAATAATTCCACTAAATGTCAACAGATTAAGTGCACCAGTCAAGAAGCAGACAGTGGCAGAATGGATAAGAAAACAAGGTGTTTCAAAATGCTGTCTGCAAGAAAAACACCTTACAAATCAAGCTAAAAGTCTAAGGATGAGGGGAAAAAAATACCAAGCTAATTGCAATTTTGATGAAATAAAAATTAAGGCAAAACCAGCATAACACATAAAGATGGACATTATCTTATGATTAAAGGTTCAATTGAACAAGATGACATCACTATAATAAATATCTATACTCCCAAGGAAAGGGCCCTAAAATAAATAAAGCAAACCCTAATAGAATTGAAGAAAGAAATAGAAAAATCTACAATAATAGTGGGAGATTTCAATATACTACTTTCAAAAAAGGATAGAAGAACCAGAAAGAAACTTGACAAAGACACAGAGGAACTAAACAACACAATCAACTAACTTGACCTCATAGATGTGTACAGAGCATTCAACCCAACAACAGCATAATGCACATTCTTTTCCATTGCACATGGAACATTCTCCAGAAAAGACCATGTGTTAGGCCACAAGACAAACCTTCATAAATTTACAAACACCAAAATACTATAAAGCATCTTCTCAGGTTACAATGCTATAAAATTAAAACCAACAATGGGAAGATTAAGGAAATAAAGTCAAATACATGGAAACTGAATAGCACCCTGCTTAAAAGATACTGGGTAGTAGAATAAATAAAGGTGAATTTACAAAATTCCTAGAAACCAATGAGAATGAAAACACAACATACCAAAATCCATGTGACACAACAAAAGCAATGCTGAGAGGACAATTTACTGCAATAAATGCACACATCCAAAAAGAAGAAAGCACCAAAATAAACACATTAATACAACATCTCCAACAATTAAAAACAGACCAACAAAGCTACAGTCACCAGAAGAAAATAAATAAAAAAGATTAAAGTAGAAATAAACGAGATAGAAAACAGAAAAGCTATACAAAAAAATCAACAGCCTGAAAACTTTCACTCAATCCACAATAAAAACCTTAAAAAAAAAAAAAATCAACAGGACAACAAGCTTGTTCTTCAAAAGGATTAATAAAATTGATAAACCATTGGCAAACCTAAAAAAAGAAAAGAGGGTGAAGACACAAAGAACATGCATAAGAAATCAAATGGGTGATGTCACAACAGAACCAATGGAAATAAATAGGGTAATCACAGAATACTATGAAGAGTTGTACTCCAACACATTTGAAAATCTAGAGGAGATGGATACTTTTTGAAAAAAAAACATGACCTACCTAAACCTAAACAGAGTGAAGTAGAAAATTTGAAAAGACCTATAACAAAAGAAGAAATTAATCAGGTCATCAAAGAACTCCCAAATAAAAAAGCCCAAGGCCAGATGACATCACTGGTGAGTTTTACCAAACATTCAGGGAAGAGCTGTCACCAATTTTAATCAAATTATTCCAGAATACAGAAATACAGTGTTGGAGGAGAATATTGAAAGTGCCATGGGCTGCCAAAAGAACCAATAGATCTGTGTTGGAAGAAGTACAGCAAGAGTGCTCCTTAAGGCCAGAATGGCCAAACTTCGTCTCTCCTACTTTGAACGTATTGTCAGGAGGGACCAGTTGCTGACAAAGGAAATCATGTTTGGTAAGGTGGAGGGTCAGAGAAAAAAGAGGAAGACCCCCAGCGAGATGGATTGGAAATGTGGCAACATCCATGGGCTCAAGTGTGGCAACAATTGTGAGATTGACCCAGGATCAGGCAGTTTTTCGTTCTGTTGTGCTCAGGGTAGCTATTAGTTGGTTCTGACTCAATGGCACCTAACAACAACAACAACCACATAGAAATTGATGAAACATTTCCTAACACATTTTATGAAGCAAGCATAACCCTCATACCCAAACCAGGGAAGGACATCACTAAGAAAGAAATTAAATACCAATATTCCTCACAAACATAGATGCAAAAAATCTCAACAAAATCCTAGCCACCAGAATTCATCAACACATCAAAAAAATAATACATCGTGACCAAGTGGGATTCATATCAGGGATGCAAGGATGGTTCAACATTAGAAAAACAATCAACATAATCCACCACATAAATAAGAAAAAGGAAAAGAATTACATGATCATAGTGATTGATGCAGAAAAGTATTTGCAAATTCCAGCATTCATTCCTGAAAAAAACACTCAACAAAGTAGAAATTGAAGGGAAATTCCTCAACATAAGTTTGCACATCATGGATGCTCAAATATACCAATAGAGAGGGAAGGAGTTTTCACATGAAGTATCAATGGTATCCCCTCTATATACAGGGTAGATAACAGGCAACATAGACATTGACTACCTAAAATGAGGGAGTGGTAAAGGCATGAAGTGACTGGCTTACAAGTTTTCAAGAGGGAGTTTAGTTTCAGACTGTGCAGTGGAAAGTAGAATCCCCACTGAATAATTTTCATCTTGTATATACAGGTCTAGTGAAAGGAGATGGGGATAAGGCTCTCATGATTCAATAGTGAGTAACTGTTATCATGACTAATTGTAACTGTTACAATTGTAAAGATAGAAGTTTTGTAACAAAAATGAGGGAGTAGTTAATCTTACAGTCCAGAAACAGAGGACCCTAGCACCATCAATGGAGAAGAGCACAAGCGGAATGCTGAAACCTATCCAGAAAAGTAGGACACCAGAGATGGGTGCAGAGATGGGGACATGGAGAGAGGGAGCAGCTGAGGACTCTAAATTCATGGAACTAGAGGGACTGAGAGCTGGAGGCCAGGAAACAAGGTTGCAGAATGTGCCCTTTGGTGGTTTAAATTGTATATACCTGAGTGTTCTAAAAGAAAAGGAAAGAAGAAGAAGAAGAAGAAAAAAAAGAGCTAAAATGAATGCAGAGAAATACTGTTAACTGATAGTACATGGAGGGGATTATAATCATTGCAATGAAACAAAGTATATGATTTGTTGAATATAAAACTGATGTTCTGCCCTGTAAACTGTCACTCAATTCACAATACAA
>NW_006409144.1:207077-208581 GCF_000296735.1 Chrysochloris asiatica
AAGAGCATATATACAAAATCAACAGTTAACATCACTCTCAATGGAGAGAAACTGAAAGGCTTTCCCTTGCGAACATGAACTAGACAAGGATGCCCTGTATCACCACTCCTATTCAATGTTTTGGAAGTCTTAGCCAGACCTATAATGCAAGATAGGGAAATTAAATGCATCTAAATTAGCAGAAAGGATGTAAAACTCTCTCTATTTACAGCTGATATGATCCTATACATAGAAAACCCCAAAGACTCAGCAAAAAAGAAAAGAAAAACCCAAAAACGACTGGAACTCATTAGAAGATTCAGCAAAGAGGCAGAGTACAAGATCAACATACAAAAATCACTTGGATTCCTCTATACTAATAATGACAGCACTGAAAAGGAAATTAGGAAAGCAATACCATTTATAATAGCCACCCAAAGGATGAAATATTTTGGAATAAATGTAACTACAGAAACAAAAGACCTACGCAAAGAAAATTATAGAACACTACTACAAGAAACCAAAAGAGATTTTAAAAATTTAAGAATATACCATGCTCCTAGATAGGAAAACTTAATATTGTGAAAATGTCAATACAACTCAAAGCAATCTACAAATATAACACAATCCCAATCAGGATTCCAAAGACATTCTTTAGAGAGATGGAAAAATACAATTACAAACTTTATATGGAAAGGAAAGAGACCCAGGGTAAACAAAACACTGCTTAAAAAGAACAACAAAATTGGAAGCCTCTCCTTGAATTCAAATTTTACTACATGGCTACAGTGGTCAAACAGCCTAGTACTGGTACAATGAAAAATACATAGATCAATGGAACAGAATATAGAATCCAGAAATTAATCCACCCACATACAGCCAACTGATGACAGACTAAAAAAGAAACTTGTTGTGTTGTTGTTGTTAGGTGCCATGGAGTCGGTTCAGACTCAGAGTGAACCTGTACAGGGTTTCCAAGGTTGTAAATCTTCACAGGAGCAGAAAGCCTCATCTTTCTCCCATGGAACAGCTGGTAGTTTCAAACTGCTGGCCCTGCGGTTAGCAGCCCGATTTGTAACCACTATGCTACCAGAGCTCCTTAAAAAAAAAAAAAGAAAGAAACTTAAGTGCATCCAAAGGATTCACCAAAAGAGAAATAAGGGAGCTAACAGAATGGGAAAAAAATCATTTGCAATGAAATATCAGACAAGGGACTAAGTTCTGAAATTTATAAGAAACTACAATACCTCTCTACAAGAAAAAACAAACAAACAAATAATGTACATTTTAAAATGGGCACAAGACATGAACAGAAATAGGCAGCCAACATATGAAGAAATGTTCACAATCATTAACCATTACAGAGATGCAAATTGAAACTAGAGTGAGATTTCATATCTCACCAGCAATAACAGCAAAGTTCAGCACTATAGAGGGCAAGTGGCAGAGGCAGAGTCATGACACAACTATTTCAAGAATTATACTGTGCACACGTAGATACCTAACTGACCTTCAGAGAAAAAAA